>NW_006399850.1:11681385-11687611 GCF_000299155.1 Elephantulus edwardii
TAGCAGAACAAACTGGTTTACCCTAGAAAGGGTGAAACCAGGATGATCATTGGAGGCTAGGATTCTAAAGCTTCATCTGACATACCAGTCCTTGGAGAGGGATATCATGCTTGGGTTGTAGAGGGACAATGCAATAGAGAAGACCTTCAATGAGATGGACTGAGTCAGCGACTTGGGTAATGGGGTTAGGTGAGTCAGAGACAACAAAACTAGCACAGGATAGAACAAGATTTAGGGCTATTGTTCATAGGGCTACTATGAGTCTCAGGTGACTCTGTTGCACATAACCACCAAAACAACAATGCTTTTCACATAGCAGAAAAATTTAAAAAAAAAAAAACCAAACCAAAAAAACCCTCAAATGCTCATCAATAAATGGATAGTGAAGTTTTAGTACATTCAGAGAATGGAATACTATGTATAACTAAAAAAATTATTTTATAAAATATTATGTAACATGGGAGCTTCTAGAGAGCATTATGCTGAGCTAACAAATTCTCCACCTCATATTTGTCTCAAGGACAAAGATTATACAAGGATATTATTGTAAAAATAGAAAGATAACAAGTAAAATGTGTATAAAAGTCCCAAAAGGGAAAATGAAGGGACAAGGGGGTAGAAAATTAGGAAAACGTGCAATCACTAGATTAGCTGAGTTTGATAGGCAGATCACTTGAGGGAAAGGGATGGTGAAAGAATGGGAAAGATACAATTCAGAAAAGACAGATCAGTGGTGATTGATTCGATGAAACAGAATGTATAAAAATGTATGAAAACATTGTGAAGGAAGGAATGGTGATGACAATCTACAAGAAGGAAAAACAACACATACAAATTTTGTTTGCAAATCAATATATAAAAAATTAAAAATACTAAAATCACTGTTATTGATATATGTCATTATTTTTTTTTCTTTATGCTGATTTTTCTGTTGGCATTAGGTTCTGTTTAGCTGGTTATGACTATAATGATCTTATGAACAACTGATCTGAACCTAGTCCTCCCCTGTACTCTCCTCATTATCTCTGACATGCTTGAGGTCAGTGTTACAGTTATTGTTGGTCTGCTTCTTTCTCTGAAATTCCACATTTCCCAATAAAATCTTTTATTCCAAGGACAAGTCCCTTCTGACAACATACCTGAAATATGTAAGTTTCACTATTTTTGCCTCTGTTGAACACTCTGGTTTTACTTCCTATAAGAGAAATTTATTTCTTCTTTTGGCAGTCTGTGGTACACTAAATTTTCCTTTCCAACATCAGAATTCAATACATCAATTGTTCTTCAGTCATCCTTATTTCTTGTAAAACTTTCTGAGGCATATGAAACTATTGAAAATATTGCAGCTTGTATCAGGTGCACCATAGTCATTAAACTGACATCTCTGCTCTTTATTCTTTTGGAGTGGTCCTTGATAACAAATTTTTCTCAATGCATCATTACTTGTGGGGTTTTGACTACTGCTCCCATGTGTGTTGTTGATTCATGTATAATGAAATACTTAAAAAGAATCTTTTTTCTGTCTATCATAATGTTGCTTATTGGTCCCGTGATGAGGATTTTTGTTGTTGTTGTTTTGATGCTGATTATAAACTATATAAACAAAACAGAAGTTGTTTTGATACTTGTCCCAGATAACAAGTAAAGTACGACCCTGGTGATTTACTAAGTACTAAGTACTAATCACCCTGGTGATTTACTTAGTACCATCCAATTTTATTTATTTTGTTTGCTATGACCAAAAGAAAAAAAAAAGGCCATCTTATGCTGGATTCTTTTTCATAATGTCCAGTTTCTCAGATTATTTCTTCAATAGACTAACTGAATAAATCTGGAGAAAGAATGTGGCTGTGAAATGCATATTTTTTGCCTTTAAATCATGCTGTAGCTCCTAGTTCTGTTTCAATAGTTGCTGCTGGCTCAATGTACAGAATCTGTATGAGTTCAAATAAATATTTTTAGAATTCTCCATTCTTGCAATAAACAGCCCATAAAGTTAAGTATTTGGTCAATAACTGTCAATCTAACTTTGCCTTCCCCACCTTTCTCAATTCAGAATCATCAACAAAGGCCCAATGTGCTATCCAAACAAATCACACAGGAAATTCTACTTTTATTTAGATCTCTCCAGTTTTCCAACAACCTCCTATCTATCTATCTATCTAAAGATCTTTTGTTTTCTTTTTACTATAAAGTCCCACTCCTCTGCTTTTCACTGAGTCTTTGTCAAACATAAGTGATAATGTCTAACTCCTTTGCTATATCAAGCTCTAAATGATTGGCCTTTTATGTTTTCATTTAAATTAACTTTACTTACTTCCACAGCATTTATATTTGCCTTTGGAAATATATGTATATACCTATGAGCAACTGTATTTTACTTTATGCTTTCCTTAAATGTGTTATTTTATCTAGGACTGCATTTTTACTTTAAGGACTACTCATCAAATATCACTTTCTAAAATTGTGTGGACAGTTCTATTTCTTAAGAGAATAATTGTTCAAAAATCACAACTGAAACCGACATGCTTGTTCTCTCAGCAGTCCATGGTATGTTCAATAATCTTCTCCAACACCACAGCTCACGGGCATCAATTCTCCTTCTATCATCTCTAGTTATTGTCCAGTTCTCTGGTGTATAGCAAATGATTGCAAAGGCCATCACCTTTATCAGGCGACCTTAGTCTCAAGACTGACATTTTTGCTTTTCAGTACTTTAGAGACGTCTATAACAGCAGACTTTCTCAGTGCAATACATCTTTTAATTTCCTGTCTGCAACATAGAGAAACAAAAATCTGCACAATTGCACCAATAACAACATCATGATAAATGTAGATAAGACAGTCTTCAATGACTTAATATTAATTGATTTCACAATCAACACCTATGGAAGCAGCAGTCAAGAAATAAAAGAGGTATTGTTTTAGACAAATATTCTTTCGAGGGCCTCATTCTGAAAAATCAGGTTTGCCTGACCTAAGCTATGATATTTTCAGTTGTTTCATATGCTTATTAATGTTGGATAATGACCCAGTAATACAGAAGATGCATTGATGGCTGTAAATTGTCACCTTAGAGGCAAAGAATATTGAACATACATGGACTGCAAAAAAATAAATAAAACCTATGTTGGAAAAAGTACCATAAAATGCTCCTTAGGGAGGAGGATATTCAGACTTCTTAGATGCTTTGGGTATGTTATCAAGAGAGGTCAGTTTCCTGGAAATTGACATCATGTTTGGTAAAATAGATGGTCAGAAAAAAAGAGGAAGACTCTCCAGAAGATATATTGAGACAATGCCTGCAGCAATGATCTTGAGTACAGCATTGATTGGGAGTACAGCATAAGACCAAATAGATCTTAAAGCTGACTGGACGGCATTTAAACATCAATAGTCTTTCACTCTTATGAGTCTTTTTTGCATCCTTCTATCTTTTTTATTTCTATTATTTATAACTTAAACAGGAGTCACAAGCGACTCGGCTGCACATAACAACGAAAACAACACAACTTAAACCAATGGTTAAAAATTCATTTTCTTCTATATAATGCCTTCACTTTTAATTATTAGAAGTTGGAGAGCTCAGGCCACCCATGAGAAAACATGGATATCTTGTTTACTATTAACTTCCACCTAGGTAACTAGAGTGTGGAGTGGATTTCTTTCTCTATTCTAATTGATGCTGTGGACAAAGAAACATTCCTAGACTACCTAATTATTTTTAATTAATGACGGATAACATAGTGGTTGTAACAGCATTCTGAAACAAAACAACAATTTTGAGGATGACATTGGACCGGACAGTGTTTTATTCTGCAGTGCACTGTGTCACTATGAGTCAGAACCAACAAGATGGCACCTAATAACAACAAAATACAATAAAATCTTATAAATGCACCTTGCCATTATCTTCTTGGAAGGATATTACAGTTTAATTATATAAACAAGAGATTCTTGCTGCCATTAACCTCATTCTGGTGGCCTTGGGGTAGAAAGCTGTGCTGCATCCCCAAACACACGCAGTTTAAATCTACCAGCTACTCTGTGAAGAAGGATGGAAAATCTCTTTCCATACTGTTACCTGCCTCTGAAAACCCTGCAGAGGGTCAGCTATGGGTAGGTTCGGACCCGACTGACTGTACACAGCACAACAACAACAATATAATTAGCCTAAGAATTTTACTCTTTTAAAGCATTAAGTTACTAACATATCGTATTTTTTGTCTCATCTCATTTTGACATAAAAGAGGTATGATCAGACTTTCTCACTGAATTCTTTCAAGATATTTAAGACATCCTAGTGATGTAGTACTTAAAGCACCGATCTGCTAATCAAAAGATCAGTAGCTAAAACTTAATAGCCACACTGTAACTGAAGGTTGTACCAGCCTGTCAATAAAGTCTACAGCCTTGGGAACCCTACAGAGTATTTCTACTCTGTTCTACAGTAGTCACAAGGTGGCTTGATTAACGCTTCACTCATAGGCCCTTTGGAAAACACACTAGTGATTAATTCCGGAAAGGTCATAGCCTTGAAAATGGCAACAGTTCTACTTTGTATACATGGGACCATGATGAGCTGAAATTAACTCAATAATGACTAATGCTGATAATAAGAAGATAGGAAAGAACAACAAACCGGTTTCAACAGACTTGATTTTTTTCCACATGAAATTTTATTTTACATCAGACTTCAGGGAAAACGAAATTCTTGTTTTCTGATTATACTCATGAATCTTCAAGTGTACTCATGAATTGTTATCTACTTGACTTTCTTAGACCTTCAATAGTGATTGGAGGGCTGATTGCCTGTTGTACTTTTTGTAAAATAGCTTCTGATTATTTCTTTCTGAGTCTCTATCTATGCCCTACTAATACTTGAGTATTTAAATGTTTCATTTTCAATATCCCTAAAGGAGTGGCCTTCTCTATAACACCGCTCTCAGACTAAATCTGAAAAGTGATTGCGTTGGAGAAAGTTCAGATGCTTAGCTTTGTCAAAATATATAAGGCAAAGCATAAACTTTAACTCAAATACACATTGTGGTTCTTAGAATACTCTGAAGGTACTGAAAAGACTAATTTCTTTTTTATTATAACATTAGTATTGTTGAGGCAAGCTATTTATGTTGTTTTCTGTTGCTTGTTGATAGCTCTGATGTATGTTACTTTTACATAACAGTCAAAGCTACTATCTCTTGCACATGTGACGTTGTTGTTATATGTCACTGAGTACAACTCATAGCAATATATGATACTGCATTAAATCTAACAACTATGCAAACTAACAGATGAATTATCCAAAAAGTAGAGCCTATAGTAATCACTTCCATGTAGAGAGTTTATTTGAATTATGGTCTCAAGAAGCATGAATGGGGAATCAGGTGATTGGGGAATATTGCTGTTGTTGTTGTGTACCATCATGTTGGAACCAACTCATAGATGACCCTCTGGTAATTTTCAGAGGCAATAAATTGAATTGGAGGAGATTACTCTTTTTTCTCTTATGAAACAGCTTGCAGAGTCAAGCCTACCTTTGCATTGGCACCACAATTCTTCACTGTTTGGTGGATAAAGGAAGAAAAGCTTGTTTTAAGTTGCTAAGGAAGCTCTGGTGGCCTTCTGGGTAATGAGTTCTGCTGGGAACTCAAAAGCAGGCAGTTCATGTCAACCAGCTGTTTCAGGAAATAAAGATGGCAGTCTCCTCCTGTGTGATTTATTGCTTTTGAAAACCTGCTGGAGGGTCAGCTACGAGTCCATTCTGACTCAACAGGACATAAAAATAACAACAAAATAGGTGTCATGAATAGTACCTGTAACTAATACTTGACTCTTAGTGGAAAAGCTGTAAGTTAAGACCTATCCAGAAGTGTCTCAGAATACAGTTTGGAGATCTGCTTCTAAAATCTAAAAATGTTCCAAATCTATTGGGCTGCTCTACACAGTGTATACAGTCATCACAATGTAAAATTGACTTTATAGCAACTAATGACAACAGCGAATGTTATCTACTAACTTCAGATTGACGATGATGTTCTTAGGGATTTTAACATCCCTGCACTTTCACCTTGCTGTTGTATACTAGCCTATTAAATTCCTACCATTCTGGAGAAATTCCTGGGGAAGGTGAAAGTTTTGGTGTAGAAAGCAAAATCAGTAAGATTGTCCACCAGGGGTGTATTCTGTCTCCATACCTTTTCAATCTGTATGCAGAACAGATCAT
>NW_006399850.1:11688281-11689345 GCF_000299155.1 Elephantulus edwardii
TCCTTGGAGACAAGGATTCTGAAACTTCGTCTGGCATACTTTGGGCATGTTGCAAGGTGGGACCAGTCCTTAGAGAGCGACATCATGTTTGGAAGAGTGGAGGGACAGTGTAGGAGAGGAAGACCCTTGATGAGATGGATCGATTCAGTGATTGGGGTAATGGGAGTAGGTGTGTCCGAGACATTGAGATTGACACAGGATAGAGCACAGTTTAGAGCTCTCGTTCATAGGGTTGCTATGAGTCTCAAGCAACTCGATGGCACAGAACAACAACAACATAGGGTAACTGAGAAGTAAAGGGAAAAAATCAAGGCATTTCTAGGAATGCTAATGAATGGAAATAGTTATATGGCAGTTTAGAAGACAGCCTTCAGCTCTGTAGTCTATATTCCTTGAGCTAACATATGAGCTGTGCTGCTTCAGTATTTTATCTTCTGGGCAAAGTTGAAGGATAGTAATGCCTGCAGCTTTCTGTTGACACACTTATTGTGCTATATTAGTGGCCTTTTATCTGAAGGATCATTATGCACAATTGCATGTAGGTGAATCAACTTGTCATCAAATGTCTATGTTTGGGTTTATACTGTAGCTTTTTGTTTTGTTCAATTTTTGTTTTTTTCCTGGAGGGCTAATACCTATCAAGATTGATCACTGCTGAGGACTAAGCAACCTCTTAAGGCTTTTGAAAAGACCGTAGCACAGAACAAAGGCAGTACTTACTGATGTGGGGAACCCAGAACTCTCCACCAAAACTGGCACTGGAGCTGAAATCAAAGGTGTCCAGAAGGATTTTGATAGAGCTACCAAATTTGTGTATGTTACACACACAAATATATATCTCTGTGCGTATATATGTATGTAAAAATACATTTCAGTGTTCCTTATCCTTGAATTTTAAAGCTAACTAGGCCAGGAGCTGATTGTGGAACAGACCACCAACTACTCATATGCATATTCAAGCTAAAGCTAAGGAAAATTAAACCAAATCCGAGGCAACCAAAATATGACTTTGAGTCTATCCCACCTGAATTTCAGAACCATCTCAGGAACAGATTTGAGGCTTT
>NW_006399850.1:11693409-11694722 GCF_000299155.1 Elephantulus edwardii
TTTTTGAAAATAAATCTATATAATTTCAATTAACTTAAGATTTCCTCTTCAAATAAGAATTTAAAAAATAGTAATGAACAAAAGACTAAATGTCATGTATGTATATTTTGTAGAGAGGTAGATAAATACACAAAGTTCAAACTGAGAGAAAATTCAAACATCTATGCCATGGAAATCACTCTCCTGAAATTTATTAAGCTATGGCAGTAGAATATCAGTATATTCATTATGGAATAATACACTGATATTTCAGTCATTACCAATACAATTGTTAATATTTCTATTTTCGATATTTACATTAGTTTTTAGAAGTTTCTAGGCTAATAAAAGTTCATCTCACATGATGTAGGTATGTTGCCAGGAGGAGCCAGTTCTTTGGAAAAGATATGCTGTGCATTTAGAGTGGGATTGAAGAAAGGAAGACCCTTATTAAAGTGGACTGGCAATGGGTTTGAGCATAGTGGACAACAAAAGGATGGGAGAAGACAGATCAAGGTTTTGACTTGTTTTTCTGAGGATATAATTGATAAAATGCCAGCAATAACAAAAACCCAACAACAGAGATTTTTTGTGTACCCTTACTGATAGGAATTGAATTTTATCCCAAAACACTTGTCATAATCATAATCTGTCTATCTGTGGAAGTAATTTCATTTGTAAATAGGGGTTTCTGTGTTGTTTTAATGTGCTTAAATCTTTTTGGCAGACCAGAACCTGAATAGGTTCAGAGTAGATTTTCTCAGGAATTGCCACAGTCAGTGCCAACTGTGATTAACAATATCATTATTATCACATGTAAGCAACAAAGGAGTGCCATCTTCAATGCAGATTGACACTCAACATTAAGAAGCCAAAAATTCTCATCACTGTGCCGATTGACAGCATCATGATAGATGGAAAAGAGAGTGAGGTTGTTAACAATTTCAGCTAGCTTAGATCCACAATCAATACTCTTGGCACCAGTAGCCAAGAAATCAAAAGACAAAGTGCTATGGGGAAAGCTGCTGTCAGAGACCTCTCTAAAGTGCTAAACAGGAACAATATCAGTCTGAAGACTAAGATGTGCCTGATCCAGGCCATGATCTTCACAATCACTTGTTATGCATCAGAAAGCTGGAAAATGAGTAGTGTTGACAGAAGAAGAATTGATGCCTTTGAGTTGTGGTGCTGGAGTGTTGAACATATCACAAAAAGCCAAAAGAACAAAGAAGTCTGTCCTGTACTTGTTGTTATGTGCCATCAAGTTGCTTGTGATTCATAGCGACCCTATATACAACACCCTAAATTCTGCTCTGTCCTGTGCCAATCGCACC
>NW_006399850.1:11695595-11696598 GCF_000299155.1 Elephantulus edwardii
AGCCTCAATCCATATTGGAGGCTGCAGTCCTTGACCCTCTGCAGCAAGCGCTTCAGATCCTCCTCAGTTTCAGCAAGTAGGGTTGTATCACCTGCATATCGCAGATTGTTGACAGATCTTCAACCAATCTTGACTCCACATTTTTCCTCATAAAGCCCAGCCTCCCAGATGATCTGTTCTGCATACATGTTGAAAAGGTATGGAGACAGGACCCATCCCTGGCATACACCCTTCCCAATTTTGAACCATGCAGTGTTTCCTTGCTCTGTTCTGACGTCTGCCTCTTGATCCCAGTAGAGGTTTCTCATTAGCACGATCAAGTGTTTTGGTATAGCCATTCTTCTCAATTTGTTATGATCCACACAGTCACACGCCTTTCCATAGTGAGTGAAACACAGATAGACATTCCTTTGGTACTCCCTGCTTTCAGCTAAAATCCATCTAAAATTAGCTATAATATCCCTAGTACCATGATCCCTTCTAAACCCAGCCTGGACTTCTATCAATACTCTGCTGTGTTGTTCCAGTTGCTTTTGGATAATCTTCAGTAGAATCTTGCTTGCATGTGAAATCAATGATATTGTTCTAGTTTCCACACTCTGATTGGTTACCTTTCTTTGGGATGGGAACAAACATAGATCTCTTCCAGTCAGTTGCCCAGGTGGTTGTTCTCCATATTTCTTGGCACAACTTGGTGAGCACATCCAGGGAAACATCTGTTATCTGAAATATGTCAATTGGTATACCATCTATTCCTGGGACCTTATTTTTTGCTATTTCCTCCAAAGCACCTTGAACTTCTTCCTTCATCACCATAGGCTCTTGCTCATATGTTGTTTCATTAAATTCATCAGTCTCTGCCAATATTTTTTGATACAGTGATTCCGTGTATTCTTCCCATCTTCTTTTAATACTTCATGCATCATTTAATATTCTGCCTAAAGCATCCTTGATTATAGCAATTCGAGTTTTGAATTTGTTCTTCAGTTCCTTGAGCTTAAGA
>NW_006399850.1:11696753-11717000 GCF_000299155.1 Elephantulus edwardii
TCTGTGCTCCAGTGCAATTTTCAGAGTCTCTTCCGTCGTCTGTCCTAGATAGGATAAAACCGGGCCACTTCTTGGAGGCAAGAATTTTTGAAGCTCCATCTCACATACTTTGGGCATGTGACCAGGAGGAACAGTCACTGGAGAGGAACATCATGATTGGAAGGATGGAGGGACAGCACAGAAGTAGAAGGTGCCAGATGATATGTATTAACACAGTAACTGGGGTAATGGGAGTAAGATTTTTAGAGACAATGAGACTGGTTTAGGATAGGAAAAGTTTCAGAGCTATTGTACATTCAGTTGCTGTAAATTCAAGCAAATCAATGGCACATGACAAAACACAGCAAAGTATTGCTACAGATCATCCAAACTGGCTAGAACAGTACAGTAACAGGCTTCAGCAGTCCCAGATAAATTATCAACAATGTAGAAAATATAGCAGTCCAAAGACTAGTATTCAGGAACAGATCTTGCAAAAGCTTTTTTTCTCCATCCAGTCAAGAGCCACCAGTTTGCTTTCACATAGACAGGATATCAGATTTTCTTTAATGTCTTACCACAGAGTTATATGAATTGGTCCAGCTATCCCTTGTAATTATCAAACACTGAAGAAAAAGCTAGGGATGGTTTGAAAATAGTGGTTGCCTGCATGATCAACATGCCTACAGATTGGTTGATAAATACAGCAAAAATTCAGGGCTTTGACTAAACATTAAAATTATTGGGATTTTTAACTTTCTATAGCCTCTTTTGCCATTGACCATATCCTGGAACCTCTAGAGAGACTTCTAGAGCCCAAGACTGAATAGATAGTGTTCTATTAACAACTTTCTGCTGATCAGGTAAGGGCCGCTTGATTCATGGATGGTATTTCCAGGGTACGTAGATAATACTTGACATGGAAAGCTGGCACATTAAGACTAATAGATGGGAAGACCCTGAGAGACGGAGACAAGAATTCTGTCTTCTTAGCAGTGACTGAAGAATTGGGCATTGGTGAGAGTTTATATTGGTACTTTTCCTTATTTTGGAGCAGTGGTTAGTATCTTAACCATATGTTCAGGCAAATCGGCTATGGCAAACTGGACTAGTAAGGATACACCAGTAAAGGACATAAAACTATTGATAGCCCTCCAGGAATTTAGGAAATGCATTAGGATTGAGCATGTCAATATCCATAAAAAGAATGCCCTGCCAGGATCAGAGGATGATTGGAATCAGTAGGTGGACATGTTGATGTCCTTCTGTAAGGTGGCCAATTGGGTCTATGAAATGAGTGGACACCAGCGTGCTGCAACAATAGAGAGATGGGCCGACACTAGTTATATTCCTTATTCTCCCTTTGAGATCCAAAATCCCGATAAAGGTTGCTCTGCTTACCAGCAAGAAAGACAAAGGTTGCAAATGCTATGGGGCAGATTCCCAGGAGTGAGAGACTTTGAACATAATTGGCAGGTCAGTTACATTGGGCCACTGGCACTACTAGTACCAGGTGGCTACAAATCAGTCCTCACAGGAATAGATACTTACTCTGGTCTGAGATTAGCAGTTCTGTTGTTGTTGATTGTCATCTAGTCAAGTATGACTCATCATGACCCTACGAACAAAAGGCCTGAAACCTTTCTATAACTATCGTCATTTCTCCAAGTTCAAAGAGTTTCCAGAGACATGTTGTCTAAGAAGTGGATGCTACTCCTGCTTCCAAACCTGAAACAATCTTGGAGCTCCACCAAATACTGTACACCATGGGTAGTTATTATGGTGTTTGACCTATGCAAATACTATTAGAAGACTGGAGTGAAAGACATTGTACTAGTTTGGGCCACCAAGCTATCTTTCCTCAGGCAAAGGAACACAATTTGCAGCACACAGAATGAAGCAATGGGCAAAAAAATGCCATATTAAATGGGCATACTATGTTATTTACCATACTCAGTGTAATGCTCTGATAGAGATTCTGACTAGGCAGCTGAAATATTTGTTATCTAAAAAGGGTAAATAAGAGGATGAAAGACTGGTTCATTTGCCTTCAAACATGTGTGCTCACACTCAATGCAAGAGGAACTAAAGAATTTGTTTTGTTTGTTGTTTGTTTATTTATTGTACGCAGGATTTTCAAAGGCCAGTTATTTCAGAAGTGGATGGTAGATGCTTCTCTCTTGTCTGTCTTAATCTGGTTGCTCAGCTTTAGAACAATATTTGACAGTCAAACATTTTACTCAAAACAGCTAAAGGGAGTGTCAATCCTGGGTTCCACAACTTAGGCATAGGTTTTCTGTTCCCGCCCTTACCTCACTCATCCTGATCAGTTTCCTCTCCTTGTCTGGCCCATCTCTGGTTTGATTACTCAGGCCAGGAGTAACCAGTCTGTGGAGAAGGATATCATTCTTGGAAGAGTGGAGGGACAGCATATGAAAGGAAGATCACGGATGAGATGAATTGACTCAGGGTAATGGGAGTTGGTGTGTTGGAGACAATGAAATTGGCTCAAGATAGAGCCAGATTTAGAGCTGTTGTACATAGGGTCACTATGAATGGGAAGTGACTTAATGGCACATAAGAACAACAAAAGGGGTTCCTTATTGGACAGAAACCTGTTTCTCAGGAGTGTCTAAAGTAGTGGAATATGCTGGTGCTACTGTACAATCTTCCCCATATCGTCTGAAATGGTTTTGGTTTTTTTTCTTGCCAAATGCTACAATCTCAAGTATAGGGATGTAGCTACCTGTAGGTACCTAAAGCGGGAGTGATTCCTCAGCAAATAACTGTAACAATACCCTTAAACATATATACAAGATTTTCCAAGGATCTGATAGAATGGATTATACCTTCACTTCATTTTGCAGAAGTAGGGTGAACAGTGCATACTACAGTAGCAGCCAAGCCAACAGTGAAGAGTAAGGAGTCATGAGGACCCCGTCTTGTTGACTTATCCCCATGTAGGGGCTAAGACTTAGTGAAGTGACCATTTGGTCTGAAATACAAGAAGAAGTGTGGATTCCTGAGATTAAAGCTAATTCCCATTTAGATCTAACTCCTTATGGCTGGAGATGAGTTGACCAGAACCCAAGCAGATGAAGCTACTACGCTTCATGCTGTGAGTTAGTGATGATCGCTGCTATCTGATTGCTTGTTCTTGGTCTTTGCTTTGGGATACAGATGTTAAACATTCAAACTGAAGATTTTCAGAGAAAGGAATATGCTTGTTTCATCATACTACGGATTTGATAGAAATGGTCAAATCAGAAACTGATTAACTAAAATGGGATTAAGGCATAAAGGTATTGGCTAGCACGTTTTTGTGAATATAATACTTTTTATTTTAAGGAAAATGTTAATTCTTCAAATATGAATGTTAATGACAATACAAGCCAGTGGACGGTCTATGGTGTTAAAAGTTTATGGTTCAGAATATCTTTCCTAGCCATTGATTAACTGTTTATTTTGTGCTTAAGTATTTATTAATTAAGGAGATAGGATCAGGGTAAGTTTCCAGCCCCTAAATGTTAGCACTGTCTTTTTAGTTTTTTAACTTCATTCTCTATTTTTTTTCTTTTCCAGAGAATTTACACAACTTAAAAACCACATTTTTTTACTTGAAAAAGACAACTTAAAGCATTGCACAGACATATACGGTATTGTTTGGGGAAAGAGTCTAATTTTACCTTTCTTTAAGTAGTGTGATTGCTGGGTCAAATGGTACTTGGTACTTAAAATGTTTTGAGAAAGTGCCATACTGCCGTCTCCAGTGGTTGCACCATTTTTCATTCCCATCAACAGTGAATTAGGGTTCCAATTTCTGTCTAGCAGGTCACTGAAGGATCTTTAGACAGTACATTTTATTTATATATACATATATACATAGATAGATAGATAGATAATTTCAGGAGATACAACAATGAAAATTTGAGAATTTCTTTTCCTTTCAAATCTTTTTTTTTATTCACCTTCAGTACACTTCTAGGTCTTGATAACAAAGTATAAATGTATATGAAAATACTAAGTATGACTTCCTATTGTGAAAAACAAGATGTATTTATTAATGTAAAATATTTACATTAAGGGAGAGAATGCCCAAGTTGGAAAAAAAATAACCAACATAATTGAGAAACCTGCAATCATAATTAACTAATTTTCCAATGACTTCTTCAGTACGAATTTAGCCATGACCTGCACACCATTTTTTAGTATTTCTTACTAACCACATGTGTCCAAAGTATAACAGGAATACATGGCATTCTATGATTGACTCTAAATACATTAATGTAATTAAGGTAAAACTTGCAGATTTCTGACAGTATTAAATTTATGATGTATCTTTTTTAATAATTTCTTTTACTAAGATACATGCAAGATTTATATCAAATTTGTATTACTAATTCAAAACTAATTTAATCTCAAAACCTAGAGTGAATCTTGGCAAGCCACATAAATAGGTTCATTAATTGACTGAACATTAGAAATAAATATTCATCTTTTTTCTTTTGTGCCTTTATTTAGAAAGCAAGAAGAAAAGAAAATGGCATTCAATTACCATAATTAAATTTGTATTAATATATTACCCTTCATTAATTCTTTACTAGTGTGAATATATTCTTAATTAGAAGCATAATGTAACATTTAAAAGAACTTGTTCTTTTCAGCAGAAAGATTTCAAGTCTAAAAACAACCAAAAGACATCTAAAGTAAATCTTTGAAATATCATATCTTAATAACATGAAACTGAAAAGAAATCTTTATTCGAAAAGAATTCTATTAAATATTGTTATCAATGTTAGGCAAATTACAGTGTCTATTTGACCCATAATGACTCCATGTAACAGAGTACAATTGCCCCATCTTGTTTCTTCATTACAGATTATTAGGTCTTGCTTTTAAGTATCTGCAGGGTGGCTTTAAACCATTAAAATTTAGTGAGCAACTGAGGTCTTAAAAATTGTTCGGCTATAACCAAATTCAAACTTACTATCCATGTTATCTAGTTGATTCTGACTCACGATGATCCTGTTAGAGCAGAACAACCCCTTAAATATTTAAGATTATAATTTTTTTTGGAAGCAGACTGCTATTTTTTTTTATTTTTTTATTTTGGAAGCTGGTAGGTGCAGATCAATCAGTTTAGCAATTAAGTTCTTAACCATTGAACCATCAGGGTTCCTTGTATTGTATGTAGTAATTTGCAATTGTTTTTGTTGTTGTTAGGTGTCATTGAGTGGAGGACTACTCATAGCAACCTTATGAAAAAAAGATCTGAAACTTGTTCTAGCCTGCACCATCCTCACACTTCCTGACACACAAGTCCACATTGTAGCAGTCACCTTGTGAATCCACCTAGATTGAGCGTCTTTCTCTCCTTCCATGAACCTCCACCCTGCCCAGTATCATGCCATTCTCCAGGGAATATCCCGTCCTACCTACATGCCCAAAATATATGAGTCAAAGCCTCAACATTTCTGCCTCCAAAAAGCACTTCCGCTGCACCATCTCCAAGAAATATTTGTTCTCTTGGATGTCCATGGAATATTTGTTCAGTGCTCTTCTCCAGCACCCCAGATAAAAGGCATCACTTCTTTATCATCCTTATTCATTTTCAATCTCTCAAATGCATAGCAAGTAATCAGAAAGGCCACGGCCTGAATCAGAGAGACAGTAATCATCAAACTGACATAATTTTCCCTCAATAATTCGGAGCAATCCCCGACTGCATAATTTCCTAGTGCAATGTGTCTCCTTATTTCTTGACTATTGGTACCAAGAGTGTTAACTATGGGTCCAAGTAAGATTAATCTGTTGACAGTTGAAATCTCTTCCCCCTCCATAATGACACTGCCGATTGGTCCAGGGGTAAGAATCTTTGTTTTCTTGATTTTGAAATGTAATCCATACTGAAGGTCGCATCCCTTGATCTCTGCAACATGTGCTTCAAGTCCTCCTCATTTTCAGCAAGCGAGATTGTGTCATCTGCATAAGCCAGGCTGTTGATGAGTCACTTTCCAATCCTGATGCCACACTCCTTCCATAGAGTCCATCTTCTGATATAATTTGCACCGCATACAGATTGAATAGTTATAGAGAGTGAATACAACCCTGACACACTCCCTTCTCGATTTTAATCCATGCAGCGTCCCCCTTCTCTGTTCGCACAACAGTCTTCTGGTCCAGGTATAGGTTGCACAAGAACACAATTAAGTGTTCTGGAATTCCCATTTTTCTCAATATCAGCCACAATTTGTTATGATCTGCAAAATCAATACCTTTGAATAATCAATAAAGCATGAATATACATTCTTTTGGTATTCTTTACTTTCATCCAGGATCCATCTGACATCAGCAATGCTATCACTGGTACCATGGCCTCTTCTAAATCCTGCTTGAACTTCTGGGAGTTTCCTATCTATGTACCACTGTAGCCATTTTGTAATGATCTGTAGCAGTATTTTGCTTGCCTGTGATATTAATGATATTGTTTGCTAGTTTTCACATTCAGTTGGATCACATTTCTTGAGAATGGGAAAAAATATGAACTTAATCCAATTTGTTGGTCAGACAGCTGTCCTCCAAATTTCCTGGCATGGACTGATGAGTGCATCCAAGACTGAATCTGTTAATGTAAGTAAGTCAATTGACATCCTATTGATTCCTGGGGCCTTATTTTTTGCCAATGCCTTCAATGCAGCTTCTTCTTCCTCCTTCTTTACAATTGGCTCCTGTTTGTATGATACTTCCTGAAATTATTCAGTGTCAATCAATTCTTTCTGGTACAGTGACTCTGTGTATTACATTTACCTTCTTTTGATGCTTCCTAGGTCATTTAATATATTGCCCATAGTATCTTTAAATATTGCAACAGAAGATTTAAATTTTTTTCAGTTATTTCTGCTTGAGAAATGCAGACCAAGTTCTTCACTTATTATTCTCCAATTCCAGCTCCGTACATTCCATTATAATGGGTCCTCCTGAGTTACTCTTTGAAATCTGTCAGTTCTTTCATTTTTATATGTTTTCCTTTTGTTTGGGCTTCTCAGTTCTCCAGTGAAATCTTTAGAGTCTCTTTTGACATCTAGTTTAGTTTTCCCTTTCTCCTCCATTTTGTAAGAACTTCATGGATGATATCTTTGATATTACCTTATAACTCATCTTCGCTCATTGGTTTTCAATACCACACACCTATTCTAAGGTAGTTGTTGTTATGTGCCATGGAGTCACTTGCAACTCATAGCAACCCTATGTACAACAGCTCTAAACTCTGCTCTGTCCTGTGCCAATCTCATTGTCTCTGACACATTCATCTGATTGCCCCAGTCACCGAATCAACCCATCTCCCAGAGGGCCTTACCCTCCTGAGCCTGCCCTCCACCCTCCCGTGTATAATGACCTTCTCCAAGGACCAGTCTCTCCTTACAACATGACTGAAGTATGTCAGACGAAGCCTCAGAATCCTTACCTCCAAGGAGCAGCCTGGTTTAACCCTCTTCAGAATTAATCTGTTTGTTTTCTTATCCATCCATGGTACCCTCAACACTCTTCTCCAACACGAAAGATCAAAAGCATCAATTCTCCTTCCGTCCTCGCTGGTCATTGTCCAGCTCTCTGATGCAAAGAAGTGATTGCAAAGACCATGGCCTGTATCAGATGCACCTTAGTCTCCAGAGACACACCATTGATCTTCAGTACTGTAGAGAGGTTACCAACAGCAGACTTTCCCATCGCAACACATCTTTTAATTTCCTGGCTGCTGGTGCCAAGAGTGTTGAGTAGGTCTTGAAATTCAGATGAAATTGATTCAAGATCATGTCTCAGTTCCTGTGGACTAATTTTCACTTTCTTCATCCTCAACTTCAACTTATATGTGAATAATTGATGATCTGAGACCACAGTCTGCCCCGGCATAGTTTTGATTGCTGGTATTGAGCTTCTCCAACAATTTCTTCCACAAATGCCATCAAACTGATTAGTATGCAACCCTTCAAGTAAGATCTATGTTTATAGTTTTCATTTGTGTCTTTTTTAATAGGTATTTGCAAAGAATAAATCATTGTAAATACTAAATTCGGTCATTCTATTTCCAGCCTCATTTCAATCACCAAGTCCATATTTTCCAACTGCTCTTCCTTTTTCACTGTTTTCTACTTTTGCATTCCAGTAACCAGTTATCATTAATCCTTATTGCTTGTTCTGTCAATTTTAGATTTCAAAATTTTGTAAAAATTATCAGTTTCTTCTTCTTTGGTTCTAGGTATAGGAGCATTTATTTGAATAATTTGCAATTAGATATAACAAACAAGACAAAACAAAACAAAAACAGAGACAATAGAATGTTCAGAGTCCTTGCCTCCAAAACCTCAAGGATGATATGATTCTTGTTGTACAGTGCTCACAATTAAACCAAACAGCCTTATTGCAAGTGAGTCAATTCTATTGTTAACGGTACCTCTACCAGGTTTCCAAGGTTATAATGCTAACAGGAGAAGAAGGATATTGCACATCTTTCTTCCTTTGATTGCTTCATGAATTAAACTCTTCTGAGACATGCAATCTTTGACTAGCAGTGCTTTACAGACTTTGCCTCCAGAACTCCTTTGCATACTATTGTTAGGTGTCCTCCACTCAGAACTCTTAACTGACCTTACAGTAGGTTTTCAGAATGAGTAATTTGAGTAGGAGTAGATTGTCCATTTTTATCTTGAGATTATATGATATATATTAGGCAAAAGAATGCTATGAATTGTGAGATAAATAAGCCACATGATATAGAAGCTACTAGGATAAATACAATAAAAAGGCTGTAAAAACTGTGAAAACAAACATTTTAGATAGCACAATGAGATAGATAGTAATAATGATTGTTACACTTGTTAGCAATATTATAAACATTTTAATATTGAAGATTTATAGCAATTGCTTTCAGTGTTTTTTCTTTTATATTAACATTTTCATATTGACATTTATATTTTCAATTCCCAAAAGAGTAAAGAAAAATTAAAAAAAAACAAAACAACCAACCAGCTAAAGTGTTGCTAATAGAAGTCTTTATCATTTTGTGTTGTAGTGAATTTTCAGTGTGGAATTCCTATCAATTAGTTTGGACTTCCACCATGTCCTTAGGTAGTTATTATATACTATTGAGTCAGAACTGTCTCCTAGCTGATACTCCAGCAAGTTTTCAAAGGCAGTAAATTGTATGGTAGGTGATGGCTTATCTTTCTCTCACTGAGCAGCTGGTGAGTGTGAGTTGGCAGCTGTGAATTTTTACCACTAAGCCACTGAGCTTTCTTTGTGGATAAGTTGTGTTGATGGTGTGGTGTACCATCAAGTTAGATCAGATCCATAACTGACACTCCGGCAGGTTTTCACAGACAATAAATTACATAGGACTAGATTATCTGTCCTTCTTCCACAGAGCAACTGGTGGATTAGAACCATGTTCTTCATGAGTCTTCAGGATTGTAGCACAGCTTCTTACCACTAGGCCTCCAGAGTTTCCTAGGATTAGTAGTGCTAAAAAAGGTCCTTGTGGATACTTTGCTGTTGTTGTAGAGTCCAAATTGACCCATAGCTGACCCTCTGGCAGGTTTTCAAAGGTAATTTATCTCACTAGGGAAGAGGTTGCCCATCCTTTTCCCATGAAGGAGCTGGTGGGATTCCAACCATGTGCCTTCAGGATCACAGTGCATTTTCTTAACACTAGGCCACCAGAGCTACCTTGTTGATGTTGTTGTTGTCATGTGACATCCAGTTGCCTGTGACTCATAGCCACCCTATGTATATCAGCTTTTAACCCCAATTCAGGCTATGGTCTCCTCAATCACCTGTTATGCATCAGAAATCAGGACAATAAATACGAATGACACAGAAGAATCGATACCTTTGAATTATGATGCTGCAGAATATATTAAAATCCCCATGAACTGCCAAGAGAATTAATGGATATATCTTGGGAAAAGTGCAGTCAGAGTGCTCCTTGGAGGCAAAGCTGATGAAGCTTCATTGTCATAAAGATTTGGACACATAGCTGGGAGCGGTTCTTCATTGGAGAGGGGCACCATGGTTGGAATGATGGGAATTCAGCTAAGGAGAGGAAAACCCCCAATGAGATAGATTGACATGGTGACTTCGGCAATGGGCTTGAGTGTTTCAGGGATGGTTAGGATGGCACAGGATAGGGCAGAGTTCAGGTTGGCTGTTCATAGGGTTGAGTCATACTTGGCTGGAATGCATCTAACAGCAACACCTCAAATGGAGCTCTGGTGGCTTAGTGGTAAGAAGCTGCACTGCAATTCCAAAGACATGCAATTTAAATCCAGCAGAAAGAGAAAAATGGGTAGTCTCCTCCCTTGGTATTTACTACCTCTGAAAACCCACTGGAGGATCAGCTGGGAATCAATTCTGACTTAGCAAACAACAACAATAGTAACACATATGGTAAAGGAGTCATCTCTAAAATTTATAGAAAACTCCAAGCCATCAAGAAAAAGGACAACCTATTACAAAAATGTCAGAGGGTATAAATGTACATTTGATCAAAAAGGTATCCTAATAACCAACAAATTTAGGAAGAAATACACAAATCATTAGCTATCAGAGATAGAAAAATTGAAAGGACAAGAAGTTACCAGCTCATGGCCGGGTGAAGATGGGAGCAGGGTGTTAACCATAGGGTTGTGCAATTTGATGGATTGGTGGGGTGAAGGAGATAGAAGTATATTTTGTGAAAAACAATGTATGAGAACTTTGTAAATAAATCAGAGTAATATAAAAAAGTTTAAGAAAGATATTACCTCATGGCAGTGAAAAAATGGCAATGTTTAGTAAGATATCAAACAAAAATACTGGCAAGACTGTGGAAAGATTGAAAATTTCATACATGTTAGGTGGAATGTAAAATGGTGCAACCACTATGAAAAGTAGTTTGGTGCTTCCATAGAAAGTTGAAACGCTTTCTTGACTTTCATTTGATTCAGAAGTCTTACTACTAAATGTCTTACCAAAATAATTCCATATCTGTACTATGGATATCCACACCAATGTTTATTGCAGCACTATTAATAATAGCAAAGAGCTGAAAACAAGCCTAGTGTCCATCAGTTCATGAATAAATTAAGAAATGATGGCACAGTAACACAATCAGGTATTATGCAGTGTAAAAAACCATAAGACTTAATGAAATATTTTACAACATAAAAAAGATTATGTTGAGGACCATAAATCACGAAAGGACAATTATGATGTAAAGCTGATATATATTTAAAAAAAACCCCAAACAACAAAAAAATTACCCACAGAATCCCATTTACAGGATTGACATAGATTAGTAGTTAGAGAAAGGGAAGAAAACAATAAATTAATACTTTTTTAAAAACCAAGAAAATTTGACTATAATCATTGTTGTTGATTGCCTTTGAGTCAAGCACGACTCATAGCGATCTAAGGCCTAAAGCTCTTCTACAACTATCAACATTTATCAAAGTTCATAGAGTTTCCAGAGGCATGGTATTTAGGAAGTGGATGCCATTCCTCCTTCCATAATCATAAGGTCACACAATTTGATGAGTGGAGATAAGTGTGGGTAAAGGAAAGGGGAAAGATCCAGTATGAAAAAACAATGTATATGGACTCTATGAACTTTACGTGTAAACCAGTATAAAATTAAAAAAAAAACCCAAATGAAAAACACCCCAAACCAGTAAACTTATAATTTCCAGAGCAGTGTTATTGGCACAGTAGTTTATGGGTGGCATGTGCATCATTAACTTTTGGAAAAACATGTCATATTGTCAATTCTCTGTGTTATTTAGCACAAGCTACTTTTCTTCACACACATACACACATATCAAATGCTTAGTAATATTTATAAAACTACTATTGACTATAGTTATTCTCATTTAACAACAACAGTAACTTTGCTATTGCATCAGAACTGAACTTCTACTGAGTTTTCAGAGGCTATAAATCACACAGAATAAGACTGGTCATCTTTTAAAAATTTAATAATAAGAATATGAGTTTTATAATCCCATGCATTATATATTGCACACTAATCTGTGACACAGAAATATGTAGTAAATTTTCAATATTTATTTAATATTAACACAAATGAATGAGAAAACAATTGAAGTAGTCACATTCAACCGTACTAAAAATAAGCAGTGTTCAAAAAGGGAGTTTTCTCATGAACTTTTGTTACTATATTCAGGAATGAGTTTCAACTCTGCTATTGTCCAAAGAATAGCAGTAATTCATTTTAATGTATTTGCTTTTTGATTTTCTTCTCTTTCCTTTTCTTTTTACATCTTAAACAATAATAACCAAGGGTCAAATATTTTCTGGGGATTGATGACTGTCTGGGTAGAGGTAACAATTTTCAGTACAGCTAAAGGTTGTTAAAATTAATCCCTGGGAAAGCCCTTCTCAAGGTTAACATTGCTTTTGTTACTATATCTCCCTGTGAGAGTCTCAGAGCAGAGGCAATGGGGTGCATCCAAATTGGTGTAATATGATGCAGTCAATCTTAAAAAGGAAGCCGAGTGTGCATGGCCGATAATTGAATATGTTTCTCTAAGGAAAAGCCATGTCTGCAGGAGCTGATGTGGTAACTAACTAAGACTACCATTCTCCTCAAATCGATGCTGAACTAACAGCTCCTATGTGTTCTCCAGACAGCCCAGGAATTGTTTTCCACACTTTGGATGAACTTCAAAGAGGAACAGACAGTTTCAATCATGAGACATAATATGTTACTTTAAAAAAAAAAAATATATATATATATATATATATATAATATATATAAAATCATTTGTCAATAAGATTACTTAATTCAATGAATATTTACTAACAAATTTAGTTTAACATATGGAATGCCTAAAGTTTTAGAGATCATTTGTAAATCACAGAATGAGAAACATTTTTAAGCAAAAATAGAGCAACAAATGCAATGGTCTTAGAAAACAATTATAAATTCTCTAAAATTATATTATTAAATAAGTCATAACTTGTAAGAGTGGAAAAAAACCTGTTGGTAGTGAAAATATGCTAGACTAGTATTCTATTCTTTTTTTCCCCTATAAAAAAAGAGTTTAAAACAATAGATGTTATTTCTTACTTGATAGTATAATCACTTTAGCAGTACATCTTTTTTGTGATGAATGTGGTCAAGAACCTAAGCAGTCACTGTGTACAAAGGAGGTCTTTGGACCCATTGGAGGAGTATTACATTTAGAATAAATCCTTATCCTTTAAAATGTTCTTTGTTATTTGTGTGCAGCAGTGTTGATAAAGTAAGATAAATTCATTGACAGTTTCAATCTTTCTCCATTTATTGTAATGTGGTCTAGTCATCTACTGGTGAAGATTTTTGTTTTCTTGATGTTGAGGTGTAACCCATATTGAAGGCTGTAGTCCTTTTAAACTTCTTCAATAAGTACTTCAAGTATTCTTCACTATCTGCAAGTACGACTATGTCATCTGCAAAATGCATATAGTTGATGAATCTTCCTCTAATCCTGATACCCTGTCTGATACCCTGTTGTTGCAGACCGAGGTTGAAGTATTTGTATAATTATTAATAATGAGACAGATGACCAAGAATGAGATAGAACAGAGAGCATAAAAAACTGGGGGCCAGCCGTTCACGAGACCCCCAGTCCAGTTTCCCTGTATCTTTCTTGAAAATTATCAGAAAGTAAATCACAAAGAGAATTCAATGTAAATGAAGCCAAGCTCTTTCTATTGAAAATTTTCCCTTGACTCAGGAGGGAGGGGTTAGCAACTGCAAGAGTCTGGTAATCCCTTAAGGATTGCCTTAGTGCCTCAGTGTGAATTCCATCCTGAAATAGCATTTGGCTTATTACAAATATTTAGTATTGGCTTCCAATACCCTGTTCTTCATATAGTAAGATTTTCACAGCATAAAATTTAATAGATATAGAAAAAGATACAACCCTGACACACTTATTTCTTAATTTTAAACCATGCGGTGTTCCCTTAATCAGTTTGCACAACTGTTTTTTGGTGTTTATATAGGTATTACATGAGCACAATTAAATGTTCTGAGATTATTATTTTTCTAAATATTACCCATAATTTGTTATGATCATTTTTGTTATGTCCTTTACTTGGATCCACAAGCAACAGCAATGGTAATAAAGGTCAAGAAATCAAAAGATGTGCTGCGTTGGGGCAATCTGCTGTCAAGGACTTCTCCAAAGTTCAAAAGCACAAGATGTCAGTTTAAAGACCAAAGTGCTTCTGATCCAAGACATGATATTTTCAATTTTTTCTATACATCTAAATATTGGACAAGAAGGATGAAAAAAGAAGAATCAATGTCTTAGAATTGGGATGTTGACAAGTTGTTTTTGCTATGTACCATAGAGTCGCCTGTAATCCACAGTGACCCTACGTACAGCAGCTCTGAACTCTGCCCTGTCCTGAGCCAGTCTCACTGATTCTGACACACCAATTCCCTTTGCCCCAGATACAGTATCAATCTATCTTTATCCATGGTCTTCCTTTCCTGTGCTGTCCCTCCACCATTCTGAGCATGATGTCCTTCTCCAAAGACCAGTCCCTCCTGGCCATTTGCCCAAAGTATGTGAGACAGAGTTTCAAAATCCTAGCCTCCAAGAAGAAATTTTGTTTCACCATCTCTAAGACAAACCTGTTTGTTTTTTTGGCAGTCCATGGTATGTTCAAGATTCTTCAGCATCAAAACTCAAAGGCATCTATCTTCTTCTATCATCCTTAGTCATTGTCTAACTCTCTGATACATAGCAAGTAATTATAAAGATCATGGACTAGATTAGGTACACCTTGGTCTCTAGACTGACATCATTGCTTTCAGGACTCTGGAAAGATCCCTGACAACAGATTTTCCCTGTGCAATTAGTCTTTTGATTTCCTGACTGCTGGTGCCAAGAGGGTTGATCGTGGAGCTGAGCAAGCTTTAATTGTTAACAACCTCAATCTCCTCTCCACTTATCATAGTGCTGCCAATTGGACAAGAGTATTGAGCATATCATGGACTTACAAAAGGAAAAACAATTGTCTTGAAGGAAATGCAACTAGACAAGGGTGGCAAAATTTCATCTAGCTCACTTTGGGCATATTTTCAGGAGAAACTAATCCTTGAGACAGGCCAGGAAAAGACAGTAAACCCTCAATTAGATGAACTCATGCAGTGAATACCACAATGTACTTGATCATGACAGAGATGGTGAAGATGGTACAGAATAGATCAAGGTTCAGATCTATTGTTCACAAAACCTAAATAACTCATAGTTTACTTGATGGCACCTAAAAACAACAGTGGGAATTAATAAGCAGAAGAGATGGAGTTAGAAAACAAAAAAGGATGAATACACTCCTCATTTCTCATGCGGAAAGAAATGAAAATTTAATTCAATACTTGAGTTGCAATACGAAGAAGTCTATGGAAAAAAGCTTGAATGATAAAGGAAGCATCAAAAGAAGATGGAAGGAATATATAGTCACTTTAGCAAAGTGAATTGGTCAACACTGAAGCATTACAGAATGTAGCCTGTGATTAAGTACTGATAGTAGTTAAAGAAGAAGTTGAAGCTATATTGAAGGCATTCGTGAAAAAACAAACAAGGAAATGAAATTCAAATCCCTAGAAATTGGAATACTAATTGATTCAACAAACAAATGAAGTTCTGAATGTGCTTACTAGTCTAAGCAAAAAAATTTGGATGACAGCTATCTTGTCAACTGACTGGAAAGGATCAATATATGTTCCTATTCCATAAAAAGATTGATCCAACAAATTGTGAGAATTATCTAGCAAAATATATCATATTAGGGAAAATATTGCTAAAGATATTTAAAAATTACTGTAAAGTATCTCAGGAGGAAACTTCCAGAAATTCAAGCTGTGGAATGACGGATGCCATTGCTGACTTCAGAAGGATGTTGGCTAAAAACTGAGAATACTAGAAAAATGCTCACTTGTGTTTTAATACTAGAAAAATGCTCACTTGTGTTTTAATGAATATGCAAAGGCATTGGTTATGTTTATTGTAATAAATTATGGGTAAGCTTGAGAAGAATGGAAATCTCAGAAAATTTAATTGTGCTTGTACAATGGCAACTATCAATAACAAAACTAGATGAAGGTTTTTTAAAATATCATGATCATTTATTATGTTTAAATTTTAAAGTAATGCTGAAAATTTCTTCCCATATTAAGAACTATTTTGACTTTAGGGAAAAGAAATTATATAGTATATTTTTTCATAATTATATTTGCTATGTAAGTAAATGAGGAGTTAATGCTTACATAAATTCTGAATATATTTGGAATAATAAAGTGGAATAACCTTATAAATTTATATTTGACATTGTTTCCTCTCTCTTCAACTGTAGCACTTTCCCTTTAAGAAATATGTTGAACTCAATGTTCTGATAATTCCCCTGGGAAAAAAATCCCACAGTTTAAATTACATACCAAAAAAATCTTCATAACTATTAGGTGTATATGAATTTACTTTAGTCAACATAATCCAAAAAATTGTAATTGATTAATTTCTTGTTTTAGAATTTTATTGAGACATTTATACATGCCTTTGTTCTGGCAAAATTTTGAGAGAACTCTCAGCACCTATATATTGTTAGGCAAGTCATCCTGGGAGATAAACACTAGACTAAGACTTGAAAGCACAGTGTTCAAAGTTATGTCAGCTTTAAAGGAGCAGTTTATAATTTTATAAGTGTCCTTTTTCACTGCCAAATAAATCAATATCATATAAATTATAAGAATTTGTAATCATTTGATAAAAATATATGTTACTGTTGGAATTATCCTTTAGATTAACTTGGCAACAATGCCAATATTTAAATTTATATCAACATAAGTATTGCAAATCTTACACTGTAACTAGAATCTAAGGCTACTGTAACTAAATACTGTATGCAACATTAATGTCAGTTAATGCATATTTAATTCTGAAGTGACAAAATAAGAGGAAAAGCTATACTTTACATTTAAGCTTCTTCCATTCCCATGGATGTTTTGAGATAATGAAAGTGTTTTTATTTTTATCTTGGTTAATTTGCATTATTTTCCTTCTGGAATATTAAAACGTCTTAGAAAGTACATTCATTTAGATTATGTTGCCTCATTACACAACATGAAATTTGCTTGAGTAAATTCAATCAATGTGCCTCTTTCCTGTTTCTATGCATCCAAAAATGTCTACATTAGCTGAAACAACATAATATACTAGTGAAATCCAATTTACTACCCATTGTTAAGATCACAAATAATATTAATAAAACATTTATCATCATTTATGAACAATGATAGCAAAAATGTAAAACATTTATTTCCTAGTATGTTTCCACTAGAGACAAATGGGGCTAGTGAATCAAACTGAGAAATTACACAGTAGACATTATATCTTTCCCCAGTGACCCAAATGGTTGTGAAATCATAGCTCCTGGATATTCCTCCATTAATGAAGAATCACTAGAAATAATATGTGACCTTGCTATTTTATACTACAGAAATTATCTGATTAGAAAATGGTTTGTTTGTTGGATGATTTAGTTAAAATGTAAGATTTAAAAAGAATGTGCAAGTGGGAATTCTAATGTGCAGAAGAACAGTTGTGAAGGAGGGGAAGACCTTGAATAAGATGGATTGACACAGTGACTGCAATAACAATCTCAAATATGGCAATGATGGAAAATCTTGTACAGGTCATGGCAGGATTTAGATCTATTGTTTAAAGGGTAGCTCTGAGCTGTAGTTTACTTAACAGCATGTAACAACAACAACAAAAACAATAAATGAATGTGCAGTTTTGGAGATGGTGAGATTGGCACAGGATAGGGCAGAGTTTAGGGCTGTTGAACATAGGATCGCTATGAGTCACAGGCAACTTGATGGCACATAATAACAACAACAATTTCCAAAATGTTCTTTACAGGCAAAGTTGGTGAAGCTTCTTCTCTCATAATTTGGACATGTTGTTAGGAGAGGCTATTTGTTGGAAAGAGATATCATGATTAGAAAAGTGAAGGAGGGTTAGCTAAGGAGAGGAAGACTCTCAACAAAGTGGATTGATATAGTGTCTGTGTGAATGGATTAAAATGTATCGAGGATCATAAGGATGGCACAACTTGGTGACCATATCTAGGGAAGCATCTGTTTGTTGAAATATGTCAGTTTGTATTCCATCAATTTTTGCTGACTTATCTTTTGCCAAGTCCTTCGGAGTAGCCTGAACTTCCTCTTTCATCAACCATTGCCTCTTGATCTACTATGTCAGACAATTCATTTTGGCAAAGTGACACTGTTTACTCCTTCCATCTTCTTTTAATGCTTCCTGAATCCTTCAATAGTCTTCCCATAGCTTCTTTAAGTATTGTAACTTGCCACTTAAATTTATTCTTTAATTCCTTCAGCTTAAAAAATGCTGAGTAAGTTTAGCCCCTTTGGTTTTCTAACTCCAGTTACTTGCACATTTCATTATAACATAAATTGCTTTGTCATCCTGAGCTGCCATTTGAAATCTTCCGTTCATATCCTTAACTCCTTGATTTTTTTCCCTTTGTTTTGGCTCCCCCCCCCTTTTCTTTGCCCTCGATGTGCTTACCAAGTTGTGCCAAGGAATCTGGTTGTGCCAAGAAACTTGTTGAACTGACAGGAAGAAAACAATATTTATTCCCATTCCAAAAAAGGGCAACCCAGCAAAGCAAGGAAATTATCCAACAGTATCATTAATATCTCACACAATTAAAATCCTGCTGAAGATCATCCAGGTTATCCAGAAACGACTGGAATAGTACATTAACAGAGAACATCCAGAAATACAAGCAGGGTTTAGTAGAGGTCATGAGACTAGAGACATTATTGCTGATGTCAGATAAATCTTGGCAGAAAATAAAGAGTACCTGAGGCATGCTATCTCTGTTTCATTGACTATGCAAAGGCATTTGACTGTGTGTGTCTCAACAAAATGTGGCTAACCTTGAGGAGAATAGGAATCCCAGAACACTTGATTGTGTTTATGTGAAAGGGACCAGAAAGGAGTCCTCAGAACAGAGCAAAGAAACACTGCGTGGTTCTGAGTCAAGAAAGTAGTGTGTCAGGGATGCATTCTGTCTATATGCACAACAGATCATGCAGAAGACTGGACTTTATTAGGAGAAATATAGCATCTGGATTAGAAGGAAGACTCATCAGGAGCCTATGTTGTGCAGACGACACAACCTTGCTCGCTGAAACTGAGGTGGACCTGAACTGCTTGCTACAGAAGGGCAAGGACTTTAGTTTTTAATATGGATTAAAGCACAACATCAAGAAGACAAAGATTCTCATCACTGGGCCAATTGGCAGCACCAAGATAGATGGAAAAGTGATAGAGATTTTTAACAGTTACAGTTTGCTCGGCTCCACAGTCAACACTCTTGGCAACAGCAGTCAGGAAAACAAAAGATGAATTGCACTTGGAGAGTCTACTGTCAGAGACCTTTCCAGAATACTAAGAAGCAACAATGTCATTCTAGAGACTAAGGTGCACTTGATCCAGGCCATGATCTTTGCAGTTATTTGTTATGCATCAGAAAGCTGGAAAAATGACGAGAGATGACAGAAGAAGAATAGACGCCTTTGAGTTGTGATGCTGGAAAAGAGTCTTGAACACATCATGGACTGCCAAGAAAACAAATAGCTCAGGCTTGGAGAGTGTGAAACCAAGATTTTCCTTGGAGGGCAGGTTTTTGAAGCCAGGAAGTACCAGTTCTTGAAGAAGGACATCATGTTCAGAAGTGTGGAGGGACAGTCCAGGAGAAGAATAGCCTGGATGAGATGGATTGATACAATAACTGAGGTAATGGGGGTGTGTTGAAGGAATGAGATTGGCTCAGGGCAGAACAGGCTTCAGAGGTGTTGTACACAGGGTTGCTATCAGTTGCAGCAACTTGACGGCTCATAGCAACAACACGGATGGAACAGAATAGGACAGAGTTCAGATCTATTGTTCATAGGCTTTCTATGAATCGTACTTGCTTAATAGTAGTTAACAACAACAACGTGTGCAACTTATTAAGGAAAAATCAAGAGCCTTAATTTATATAAGAAATGAATTCTAGCACACCCATGTTTATTGCAGCTTTGTTCTCAATAGCAAGGAGTTAGAAACAACCTAAGTGCCTATAAACAAATGAATGGATAGAGAAGCTGTGGTATATGCACACAATGGACTACTACGCTCCATTGAAAAACAA
>NW_006399850.1:11719585-11720113 GCF_000299155.1 Elephantulus edwardii
AACAACAACAACACTAGTCAGGTGTCCATCCAGTCAAAAGGTCCATCTTGAAAGCCATCACTTTATTGAAAGAAGAGTGTTTTACCAACTAGGGTAAATAGGGTTAGTGACCCCAGTGACCAAAGTTTGGCTACAAGGCAAAGGTGAGGACATTTTCCTGTCGAGCCACTATGATCCAACATGTTAATGATAATAATAATGTTACTTTTAATGTGTCACCACCAAATGATCTCAGGACTTGGGCATGGTGAAGAACATACTTTTTAAAAGGGCAATAGATAATAGAAGTATCAGCTGGTAAAAAAAGAAAATTCCATGTATGCTGGAATATACACAGTGTATTCCATGATACTGTAAAGACAGTGTAATTTATAAAATAAAACTTGTTAACATTGATGTGTACAAATGGTGGTATATCCAGTGTGAGATTTTGAGCTAGTGCATAGTTCAAGCTTCCTAAAAATTTTCATAGCAATAATTAATGATAAAATGATAGAATCCTTTGAAGTAAATCAATACTTTCAATAG
>NW_006399850.1:11721953-11723269 GCF_000299155.1 Elephantulus edwardii
TGGAGAAGAGCATTGAACAGTCCATCAATGGCCAAGAAAATGAATAGATCTGTCTTGGAGAGAGTGCAGACTGAGTGTTCTTTGTTTGCAAAAATGATGAGGTTTCACCTCACATACTTTGGACATATTACTAGGAGGGATTATTCCTTAGAGAAGAACATGATGTTTTATAGAGTGGAGGGTCGGCAAAGGAGAGGAAGACCCCCAACCAGGTGGATTGGCAAGGTGACTGCTGCAATAGGCTCTTATGTGTCATGGATGACACAGGACAGGACTAGGTTCAGATATTTTGTTCATAGGGTCTCTGTGAGTTGTACTCAACTTGATGGCACCTAACAACAACAACGACAACAATAACAGCATGTATAACCCTGTAAATGGTTAGAATTATGTCAGGCATGAGAAAATGATTATAGAAATGGGAGAGTTTTGTTTTTCTATCTTCAAAGGCTCACTATGCATTTAGAGAAGGGACTAAAGGTGAATATATATAAATGCGTGTAATGACAAGTGGAAAAAATATTAAAATATGAGAAGAAGAATATCAAGATACTGAAAAGAATAAAGAAGATACCAGAAGTACCAATGAGAATAAAATAACTGGTTCTTTCTTTTTTTAAATAATTTTAATGAGCATTTATGGAGATTTTCGATTTCCGTTCATTCATAGCTTCACTTCTCTCCCCGCCCAGCCCTTCCCCCCACCCCAGTTTGCTCCTCTCTTTGAAAGTAAAAGAAACACTCTCTCCCTGGTACACAATCCCCCCGCACCCTTCCCACCACCTCAAGTACATTCCACTATGCAACCTCAATTGTGGACTCTTGTGATAACCATAATACCCTATCATACATAACTTTTAATTTATTCTCTCCCTCATTTGTTTCAGTGCAGTACACACAATTTGTCCAGTTTTTCTCAGTCTTACCCCAACCCTGATATCGGTCTCATTTTACAGCAGTGGCACCATGCAATATTTGTCCTTTTGCAACTCATTCCATTTTTTTGCAAATGTCTATCCCTACATGAAATTTTTTGCTTTTAAGTTCTTAGATCTAGAGATGCAAAATATACCAGTTGTGTAGTCATAAAGTCATTCTAATGAGATGAACAGAGGAAAAAAAAAAAGAAATGAATTCTAGTTTTTGGATGTGCATAGGGATTTGATTATTAGACGGTCTAATTCATCTATTTTATCCTCTCCTGGTTGAAGCTTTTTCAGGATGATTGGAAGACTGTTCATGTTGTGGATTAGGACTTCTAGAGTTCTTCAAAGCTTTTGTTTAATGAGGTTTATAGTCTTTGGTTTTAGTCGTAG
>NW_006399850.1:11724779-11728012 GCF_000299155.1 Elephantulus edwardii
AAAAGTGCAACAATGAATGAATGGGAAAGAAAGAAAAAGAAATGAGTTCTAATAGTTATCATTATGATCGTTGTTGTTGTTAAGTTCTGGTGGCTTAGTGGGAAGAAGCTCCACAGCAATCCTGAAGGCATATTTCAAGGCCACCAGCTGCTCCATGGGGGAAGGATGGGCAATCTTTTCCCATGTGATTAACTGCATCTGAAAACCCACTGGAAGGCCGAGTATGGGTCTTATCTGACTCTATGATACCCAACAACAACATCATTATGATTATAATATGTAGCAGATAATGTACGGATTTGCATTGCTAACCCAAAGTCAGCTCTGCTCTAATTATTTGAATCCACCAGCCATTCCAACTGAGAAAGAAGTAAAATCTCCTCCCTTACAAGTTATAGCCTTGGATCTATTGGAGTTGCTTCTTATTTTATAGCAATGATTTAAGTTGAATTATAACCACTCTTACTTAGCATTGTGGTATTCACTTTGAATTTATTTACAACCAAAAATATGACTTTGAGTCTATCTCAACTGAATTTAATACTGTCCCCAAAACAGGTGTGAGGCCTTGAGCACTAATGAACAAAAACCAAAGAGCAATGGGGTGATAATAAGAGCATCATAGAGGAAGAAAGCAGAAGGTCATATCAAAGACAGAGAAGGAAGAAAAGACCAAGATGGATGTGAGATGGGACCTAGAACATGAAGAAGCCAAAACAAATGTGTCATTTCATTAATAATGAAGTTGTTGTTGTTGTTGATGTTATTGTTATGAGTTTTCAACAGCTCTGAATCCTATTCTATCTTAAGCCAATTTCATCATTTTGAACACACCTACCTCCATTACCCCAGTCACTGAGTCAATCCATCTCATCCATGGTCATCTTCTCTGTTTCTGCCCCTCTGCCCTTCCTTCCTGGCAATATGCCCAAAGTATATGAGAGGGAGCCTCAAAATCCTAGCAACCAAGGAGCAACCTGGTTTAACCCTCTTCAAGACAGATCTTTTTGCTCTTAAAGAAGTCCATAATATGTTCAACACTCTTCTGCACTACCACAACTCAAAGACAATAAGTCTTCTATAATTATAGTCTACAACCAACACTCTTAGTACCAGCAGCCAGGGTATTAAAAGACAAATTGCACTGGAAAAGTAGGCTGTAAGAGACCTCCACAAAGTACTGAAGAGTAATGATGCCAGTCTGGAGACTAAGGTGCACCTTTTTCAGGCTATAGTCTTTGTTATATTTTCTACGCATCAGAAAGCTGGACAATGACTAAGATTGATAGAAAGATAATTGATACCTTTGGGCTGTGGTGCTGGAGAAGAGTACTGAAATACCATGGACTGCCAAGAGAACAAACAGATTTTCCCTAGAGCAGGTGAAACCAAGCTGATCCTTGGAGGTAAGGATTTGGAAGTTTAGTCTGACACACTTTGAGCATGTTGCAAGGAGGGACTAGTCCTTGGAGAGGGATGTCATGCATGGGGGAGTGGATGGAAAATGTAAGAGAAGAAGACCCTTGATGAGATGGAGTGTTTCAGTGACTGGGCTAAAGGGGGTAGATGTGTCAGAGACAATAAGATTGGCACAGAACAGAGCAAGGTTTAAGGCTATTGTTCATAAGGTCATTATGAGTCGCAGGTAACTCAATGGCACATAACAACAATGACAACAATCTAGCTCTCTGATGCATATTAAGTAATTGCAAAGACTATGGCTTAGATCAGGTGTGCCTTAGTTTTCAAAATGATATTGTTCTTCAGTTCTTTGGAAAGGTCCCTTACAGCAGACTTTCCCAATGCATTGATTTCCTGGCTGCTGGTGCCAAGACTGTGGATTGTGGTCCAAAGAATATGCAATAATTGATAATTTTTATCTCTTTTCCATCTATCATGATGGTGCCTGTTGGCCCAGTGGAAAGGACTTTCATTTTCTTGATGTTGAGATGTAACCTATACTGAAGGATGTAGTTCTTGATCTTCTGTAGCAACTGCTTCATATCCTCCTAACTCTCACTAAACTAGATTGTATCATCTGCGTAGCACAGGTTATTGATGAGCCTTCCTTCAATCTTGATGCCATGTTTTTGTTCATATAGTGCAGATTCTTGAACATTTTTTAACACATACAGATAAAATATTATGTAGAAATGATACAACCCTGAAACATACATTTCCTGACTTCAAACCACCATGCAATGTTCTCTAGCTGTTCATACCACAGCTTTTTGGTCTAGACATATATTTCACATGAGCACAGTTAGGTGACTGGGATTCCCATTTTTCTCAGTGTCAGTCATAATCAATCATAAATTGTTATGATACACATAATCAAAAGGCTTTGCAAAGTAAATAAGACACAATTAGACACCCTTCTGGTATTCTCTGCTTACAGTCAAGATCCATCATACATCACCAAGGTGATGTGGTTTTTTAAAAATTATTATACTGGTTTATTTACAAAATTAAAATACATTGTTTTCCAGAATAGATTCTCCCAATTTTTCTCACCCTTCCATCAAATTGCACAAACCCATGATTATGATTAATCTTCCCTTCCTCCTGCACATCCTTATCCCTCTCCTTCCCTCCCACCTCCCATCCCCAAGATCCTTATACTCATTCTACAATAATGGCTTTATACAATATTTGCCCTTGTGGGACTGAGTTAGTTAACTCAGTATAATGCTCTCCAGTAACTCCCAAGTTAGGTAATAATTTACAAAATCATTGCTCCTGAGTGCTGCATAGTATTCCATTGTGCGAATGCACCATAATTTTCAATCCATTTGTTGTGGTTGGAAATCTTGGCTTTTTCCATGTTCTTATGATGATGAAAAAAGCTGATTGGACATTGGTGTACAAGAGTTCGTTTATGCCTCAGTGCTCAATTTCTCAGAGTATATCCCAAGTAGTGGAATAGCTGGGTCATATGGAATTTCTTTGTTCAGCTTTTTGAGGAAGTGCCAAACTGCCTTCCAGAATGGTTGTATCATTTTACAGTCCCACCAACAATGCATAAGAGGTCCTTTCTCACCACATCCTCTCCAACATTTATTATTTGTTGTCCTATTAAACTTTGTCACTGTTACTAGAGTGAGGTGGTACCTTATTGTGGTTTTGATTTATATCTCTCTTATGGCCAGTGATTTTGAGCATTTCTTCATCTGTCTGTTTGCCATTCAAATATCTTCCTCTGTGAACATTCTTCCCATGTATTTTGCCCATTT
>NW_006399850.1:11729517-11747213 GCF_000299155.1 Elephantulus edwardii
CTGGCTTGATAACAACAGTTTTATTGGAAATCACTAGAAAATAGTATATATTGCTACACTTATCTGTTCTCTCAATATTCACCATTTTACATTTATTAAAAACATAAGTAATTGGTCTATTTTGCCCATAAATAATGCATGTCTGTCAATAATTGATCATAACATTTGAAAATGAGAGGACTGCTGGTGGTGATGGTTACATTTATTTATCTTCTTAGCTCTGTCATGATTCTCATGGATTTAGCTGCTATGTAAAGGTATCATTTAGCATTTATATAATCACATAGTAATTCTCCATTTATGCTCTATAAGGTCATATTCCTTTTCACGTAATGGTGAGTTTTAATTCAGCTTGAAAACTAACCATGGCTTTTGGTATGAAAAAATGTGTGAAGTATGTTGGTATGAAAAAATCTGTAAACTATGCATTATCCAAAATGGAAACTTTAAAACAATGAAATATATCTGTGTGCAATTCATCTTGAGAGTAGTTATATATCTCACAAACCTCATTCAATAGTACAATAGAGATAAAATACATGCTACATTGCAAGCTAGTTTTTGTTGACTTTGTTGTTTGGTGCCATCAAGTTCACTAAGGCTCATAGCCACCTATGAACAATGAATATGAATTTTGCCCTATCCTGTGCCATCGTTATCATCCGCATCATGGTAGTTGCTAGAAATTTTAAAAGGTTTCATGAATAAGTTATCTAATCTCTTTCAGTGAATACATTGATTTAAGTACTTCAATGTTTTGCCTTGAGCTGTTTCACATAATAATACTTGACTTTGCTACTTTCATCTGCTCTGACAAATATGTTGAAATTGAAAATACACGTACATTTCCTTTTTTTATGGATAAAATGCTACTCTGTAATGTTTGTGGGTTGTTGTTGTTTTTTATTGCAAGGATTAATTTGCTTCCCAAATAATTTTCTTCCATGATGAAGTCTTATTTCTTCTGGGAATAGGTTGAAACACTGGAGGAGATGTAGTTTTAATATATAAGCTTGGGTTATATTACTTATTCTTGCCATATTTGAAAAATAATATTACTTTAAGAAAAGTATGGTTGATTGTCATGTACAAAAAGGCATAATAGAATTTTAGAAATTTTTTCAGAACATCTTCCTAGTTTGACAAAAAGAGCAAGGAACATCACTCTAATTTCATTGTTTTGAAAACATTTGTCAATTGTTTATAGTGAACTACTTATCATTTCAGTTTCCAATTTTGCTATTTTTTTACAGGTTAAATGTTGAAAGCAAAGTTGTCAAATCTACTTAGTAGTCCGCAAATTAAAATTGACCTTCCAATTTAAACCTTTCAAGTTAATGTAGATTAAAATCACTGGATTAAAAAAAAAAACACACGACTATTTCAATATATAATAAGTATAAAAATATTTACCTGTCAAAATCGTGTGGATTTAAGATACCTGAGTATATGTATTTTTTTCTCATTCTCATTATTTTGTCTTTATATTGAGTAAATTAAAAGAAAAGAAAGAAAAAGGATATCGTATTTTATAGCATTTCCTACTCAAAAACATGTATGTACTTTCTACTATTATTTTACTTGGAAATAGAATCTTTTAAAGTTAATTTAGTGAATTAGATGTGTTCAAAGTATACCAGAATAGATACTTAATCAAGTATGAGTAATATTCTAAGAGAAGAGGCACAGAGACACATGCCTAAAAGAAAGGTAATTGTGTAAAGATGGAGACAGAAAGATCCTTCTGTAGAAGCTTCAGAGGGGAAAAGGTCCATCCAGATATTTGTTTTCTTGGTGGTCCATGGTGTGTTCAAGCCTTTCTCTAGCACCACAACTCAAAGGCATCAATTCTTCTTCTGTCATCCTTAGGCATTGTCTAGTTCTCTGATGTATAGCAACTCCTTGTAGAAACCATGGCCTGGATAGGATGCACCTTAGCCTCTAGACTGACACTGTAGCTTTTAGTACTCTGGAGATGTCCCTGACAGAAGATTTACCTAATGCAATTCATCTTTATATTTCCTGACTGCTGGTGCCAAGAGTGTTGTGGAGCCAAGCTGCTACTACTGTTAACAACCTCAATCTCTTCATCTATCACGATGCTACTAATTGGCCCAGTGGTGAGAATCTTTGTCTTTTTGATGATGAGCTTCAATCTATATTGATGACTACCATCCTTGACCTTCAGCAGCAAGTGCGTCAGGTCTTCCTCAGTTTCACCAAGCAATGTAGGCTGTTGATGAGTCTCTCTCCAATCTTCATGACACCTTTCTTCTCATTAAGCCTAGATACCTGATTGATCTGCCTATAGATTGAAAAGGTGTGGAAAAAGCAAGCATCCCTGGCACACTCCCTTATTGATTTTGAACCATGCAATGTTTCCCTGCTCTGTTCTGAGGATTGCTTCCTGGTCCAGGCACAATTAAGCACAATCAAGTGTTCTTAGATACCCGTTCTCCTCAAGGTTAGCCACAATCACTCTGGTACTCTTTAATTTCTGCCAAGATGCATCTGATATTGGCAATGGCAAGAGGGGTTATTCCTTTGAGAGAGCCATTGTGCTTAGAAAGGTGGAAGGTTGATGAAAGAAAAGACCTTCAATCAAATAGATTGGAACAGTGACTGCTGCAAAAGGCTCAAGAATGTCAGAGATGAAATTGAGGATGGCAAAGAGTAAGACAAGTTTCCTACCTGTTGTTCATAGGTTGCTATTAGTTTTACCTGATTCAATAGCCCCTTATAACAACAACATCATTGAAATGTAAGAACGGGTGCCATAGTCTGAAGGAGTTACACAACTTAACATAAGCACACATTATCTTTTGGCTATTCAAATCTGTCAGCTGCTCAGTGGGAGAAAGATGGACAAACTCCTCTGGTGAAATTTAAAACCTGTAAAACTCACTGGAGAATCAGTTAAGAACTGGTTCCGATTTCATGGCCACAAGAGAGACATTTAAAGATAATAAGCTGTGTGAACCAAAAATGTTATGTTTGGAGGAATGCCTTTGAAACTTTACAATCATATCACACTCAAAAATTAAAGAGTTTTTCCTTTTAAAGTGAGACTTCTGCCTTTGTTTCTAATACTGTAAAATCAGGCAACTATTATAATAGTAAAAGTAGGTCACATAGCACATAAAATAGTGAGAGTAGGTAGGTTGAATAAAGCAAAGGTGATGAGAAAGGGCAAAAGAGTAAAGAAATCATAAAAGCTGAAAAATAATACCTATCTCTGGATGTCTAAGGTTCATCATTCATATGTTTTTTCTAGCCAAACATTAACCATTTTTTTTGTGCTGAAATAATTATTGCATTAAAGGAAAGGATTAGGATGGGCTACAAGAGTCACCCTACTAGAGGCATATATACAGTTCATAGGACCTCAGCACTAGACACTTTCTCTTGTGGAAAGCATGCCTATGGCACAACAGACAGCCTACATTACTAACAGCCACCATCCAGCAGTACCACAGCTAACAGTCTACAGGATTCTGGCCCATTGTCTCCACAACACCAGCCTTTATCACTGATAGCTGCCATTTTGCTGTGCAATAACTGACATTCCACAGGATCTTTCTCCAGAATTAGTCTGCATACCTATACTCATGTGAGTCATTTTCCTGACAAGTCTGAGTTTCTGGGTTACCTTCTAATGAATCACTGAATCCAGGCATCATAAAAGAATTAGGGAACTGAGCCACGGGTGGAGCTGTTAAAGTTAGAAATTATGGATTTGTACAGCTGGTTAACCATTTGGTTCTACATTGCCCTGAGACTTCTTAGAGTCCACTATTAACTTTAGAAATATAAATTATAAAAATGCCACCCCACTAGTGAATTTATTAAATGTAAAACCATTGAAGTTGGAAATGAGGAGGGCCTGAGGTATTTGTTGCAAAAGGTAATAGCTTTCAGCCTTCAATATAGATTTAACCTCGACATCAAGAAAACAAAGATTCTCACCACTGGATTCTCACTAATTGGCAGCATCATGATAGATAGAGAAGATGGTGAGATTGTTAAGAGTGACACATTGCTTAGCTCCACAATCAACATTCTTGGTATCAGCAGCTAGGAAATTAAAAGACAAATTGCAGCGGATAAATCTCCTTTCATGGATCTCTCCAGATTACCAAAGAGCAACATTATCAGTCTGGAGACTAGGATGCACTTGATCCAGAATTTATGCCTTTGAGTTGTGGTGCTAGAGAAGAGTATTGAATACACCATGGACTGTTAAGAGAACAAACAGGTCTGTCTTGGAGAGGGTAAAAACTGGCTGCTCCTAGGAGGTAAGGATTTTGAAGCTCTGTCTGACATAGTTTGGACATGTTGCAAGGAAGGACCAGTCCTTGGAGAGGGACTTTATGTATGAAAGGGTGTAGGGGCAGCACAAGAGAGAAACACCCTGGACGAGGTAGACTGACTCAGTGATTGGGGTAATGGGAGTAAGTGTGTCAGAGATATTGAGGTTGACTTAAGTTAGAGCAAGTTTCAGGGCTGTTGTATGTAAGGTCACTCTGAGTCACAAGGGTCTGGACAGCACATAAAAACAAGAAGACCAATAGAAGTGTCTCAGCAAATGAATGCAGTTTTTGGAGCACTTAACTGTGTCTGTCAACAAATTTCAATGTCTGCTCCCTGCCCAGCCTACTGAAAAAGATCTATGTGATCCAATAAAATGCAGAAACTATTGAACAAAAGCATTACTATCACATATTTTTTTTCTGAGGATAATTCAAAGTCAGTTATAGTAGTAGAACAGCAAAGAACTTTCAGAAAGACAAAGTGGATTCAGAAAAGGGTGTGAAATTAGGAATATCTTTACTAATGTCGGAAGATTTTGGCTAAAATCCCAAAATACTTGATTGTGCTCATACTAAACTTGTATATGTTCCAAGAGACAGTTGTTTGAACAGAAGGGAATATTGTGTGGTATAATTAGGAAAGGAGAAAAAAATGTTTGACAGACATATTTTCACTCTACATACTCAACATACTAAGCAATGTTCAATGCTAAACAAATAACCCTAGAAGGTGGCCTAAATGTAGAAGAAGCACACATCTGCATTTGGAAGAAGTCTCATTAAGATTAGAGGAAAAACTTGCAGTATGCAAATAACAGCCTTTCTTTCTGAAAGTGAAGAGAACATGAAACATTTACCATCAAAGACATAAGTATGAGTATTCTTCCACTTAAAAATTTTAAAACTCTACAATAATAAGGAGTATCATTATAAAAAGAAAAAGTATTAGATTTACCAAGAATTACATTTTGCTTGAAAACACAATGACAATGGAAGCAGCAGTGAAAAAATCAAACTCTTCATTGCTTCGAGTAAAGGTTCTGGAAAGATGGTCCAGATCTTTCTCTAGCAAAGCTACTGGTGTATTTGAACTTCTAACTTTTTAGCTAGCAGTTCAACACATTACACCCTGTACTTTCAGACGAAATTCCTAAAACAATCAACCCACTGCTGCTGAGTTTATTCTGACTTGTGACAACATATACTGGATTTCAGAAAGCAGAATCCTCTATGGTCTGTACCATCAGAACTCCTTACATGCTATTTTAGACTTTGTGAATTTTAATGTGCTCTATTTTTAAATTCTAAGCGCACGCACACACACACACACACACACACACACACACACACACACTTTTCATGCATATATCAAATTCAGTTCAATAGATCTTTACAATGCAATGGACTTGCTGTTCTGTCAAGAAGGGCAAAACTTCCCCAAAAATAAGATTTCACATAATAAATCGTGTTATTCTGATAGTCAGATTTAACTAGGTAAAATTTAATACAATGTTAATTGTGGTTCCTCTATTTAAAGTGATTAAGCTGTTTTAATTAGACATATTATGATGAAAAACATTAGTGCTAATAAAGGCCTTAAATTTCAACATGTTTTTCTGAGAGATTTAAGATTTCTATTTTACAGAGTAAGTCAAACTCAGAGATTAAATTACATAAATTAAGAGAAAAATTTAATTCAATGGATTAAATACCACTATCTAATTATTTTTCTTCACCACTCCACAATTTGAATATTGTTGGTTTTTATAAATATATTAAGCGATACATAGTCCAGGTAGTGCTTATTTCTAACCAACGTAAAAATTCTGTTCAGAATGATCACTTTATGGAACAGGTTTTAAGCATATGTCAACATAAAATATGATGGTGACATAAATAATTATGATCGATTGTCTACATATTTGATCTGAATTCAGGTTTCAAACCAACTCATCTTCCTGCTATTATATTTAGGAAATTGTTTAAATTGCTTGCAATATGAGCCAACTATTTGTAACCAGCTGTCTTTTTAGGTATTGATAAAGATAAATCACTATATGATTTCACAGCATTCTCTTTATTTTACTCCAGCCATGTACTTTCTCTGCGCACAAATATGGCACATACCTGTCACTATTAATGATAATCAGCTTTGTAAAACTTTAATAAATTGTTACTTTATGTAGTTTTTTATTAATATTTTACATAATATTAACATATCTTCTAATTTTATACCTTTTTCAAGGCCTCATGTGCTGTTAGTAAAATCTTATTTATTAAAATTAAAGCTCTTTTTATTTATGGTCTGTTCAGTTTTCTCTAATTTAGTTAGTCTCTTTCTTAGATAGAGATCCAGAAATTGCAAGTAAATTCTTCTATTATCTTTTCAGGTTTTTTACATATGATTATATTGGAAAATTTCAGTTGTATTTATTTTGCAACAAGTACTAGTTGTTGACTCTTATTTCATTAATCCTAATTTATTAATATATTAGATTAGTGTTTTATTCTCCATTAGCACTACTACTGGCCTGTAATGGATATTATCCTTTTTGTAATTGGATGGGCAAAGGGACAAAGCAGGAGTGAAAGACCCTAGAAGAGATGGATTGACACAGTAACTAGCATAACAGGGATATTAACCTTCTCATAAGTGTAAAAGTAAATGGATAGTGCAAGAGAGGAAGACTACAGGTGAGAGGGATTGACACAGTAAATAGGGTAATGGGAGTAGGTATGGCAGAGACAGTGAGAGTGGCTCAGAGTAGGACAAGGTTCAGAGATGTTTTGTATAGAGTCCAAATGAGTTACAGGTGACTCAACAGCACCTAACAACAAAAACAGCAATTGAATGGATTTAAAAGAGCTCAAAACCTGATTAACAAGACATTTTATTCCTTTTTCTCTAGTGATTGCAGGGGACTCTGATAGCTTAGTGGTAAGAAATTGTTTTGACAACACAAAGATGTGCAATTTGAATCCACCAGCTGCTCCTTGGGAGAAAGATGGGTAGTAATATCCATTGTTATTTACTGCCTCTGAAAAAACAGCTGGAGGATCAGTTGTGAGTCTTTTCCAACTCAAGATGTACAATGCTAACAATGATTTCTTCTTCTTATTGTGTATCAAGTCGGACCTGGCCCATAGCTAACCTTTTGTCAGGTTTTTGGAGGCAGTAAAACACACAGGAGGAGATTGCCCATTCTCGTCCTGTAGAGCAGCTGGTAGATTCCAGTAGTGTTCCACTAGCACAGCAGTGCACCTTCTTGCCACTAGGCCACCCCTCATGGTTTATTCTTCCTCAAAACTTGTTTATGATAAATATGGTAAGAACATTATATAAACTTTAATAAAAATTTTGTTAAATTTTCAGTGAATTTAATTAAAAATAATTTTTCTATTTATAAATACATTGTGTAATTGACGTGTTTACTCTTCGGCTCAATTTTGAACTCTTATTGTTAGCACAATAGTATGCTTTCTTGTCAGTAGTCAATGTTGTATTTCTATGTCTTTCAACACTATTCTTTAATATCATTTTATTATGCAGTAATATGATATTGAATAAAAAGCAAAATACAAAACAACTCAAACCCACTTTTCTCCAATTGTTTCTGACTTGGCAGTCTTCTTTTGGATTTCCAAGGCTTTAATTACAGACTGCCTATCCTTGTTCCTCAAGGCCATGGGCATTAGAACTATAGGTGTGATGTTACAGTTTTATTTTTTTAAAATTACTTTTTTAGTAATTGACTTTGACATTGCCATATGGATGGGTAAGAATATGTGAATAGGGTGTGCTAGTTTATTCACAGGGAGTTGAATGGATTCAGCAGCAGATTTTGAGAATCTATATATCAACGCTAAATGGGGATGGCAATATAGACCTCTATTAATTCCACAAATAGGAATTGCTCCCATCATCACCATCCACAGTACAAAACCAATTCCAATCAAGTCAGACCTGTCCACAATGCTCTCACATCTCTCTTCACAAATTCCAACACAAATCTTTTTGTTCTACTGGGATAAAAAACAAAACAAAACAAAACAAACAAACAAACAAACAAACAAACCCAAAGCAAAACAAAAGCACATTGCAATAGCTCACAGAGCAAACAGAATAATACTTACTTGGATGAGGTTTATTGTTACTGTGTGCTCCTGAGTTGGAACTGACCCAGGCTGTCCCTTCAGTGAGCTTTAGGAGTCAGTTAATTAATGGGAAGAGATTTCCCTCCTTCTTCCGTAGAGCTGCTGGCTGATTGAAACTGCATGCCTTCATGAGTGCAGTATAATTTCTTACCACTAGGATCCCAGAGTTCCTTTTGGGGAAGTTAAAAGGAAATAATTTCAGATGACAACAGGATACAATTTCTCTATCAGGACAGTTTCCAAAGTTTGCTCACAAGACTTTTAGCCTCATGGTTTTTAGGCCAGTGTTACAAAGCTTCTTTTTGTTGTTGTTGTTGTGTACCATCAAGTTGGAACCAACCCATAGCTGGCCAACCAATGGGTTTTATTTCAGAGGCTGTTAATTGCACAGGAGAAGATTTTCCATCCTCCTTCTGTGTATCAGCTGACAGATTTGAACCTTGTGAATTCAGGATTTCACTGCAGTTTCTTACCACTTGGCCACTAAAGCTCCCTTTACAAAGCTTAGTACCGCCAATTATGGTTCTCCTGCTAGTTTTTTTTGTTGTTTGTTTGTTTTTTTAAATTTTGTGTGCGTGTACCGTCAAATCAGATCTGACTGGTACAGGAGGATATTGCGCCTCCTACTCCAGCAGAGCGTCTGCTGGATTTGAACCGTGTTCCTCTGAGATTGCAGTGCAGCTTCTTGCCACTAGGCCACCAGAGCTCCCCTCCCTGCTAGTTTTTGAACAAACTTGGACAATGGCTCCTAGCTTTGCTTTGTTTGAGTAGCAGTTCCAAGGTCAGCTGTGTCTCATGTCAGGTCTCTAGTTCTCTGTTGCTCTACTATGGGTCTGGCTGGTACGAGAACCTACAAGACATTATGCTGAGTGAAATATCTCAGTTAGAAAAGGACAAATACTGCATAACACCACTGTTACAATGCAGGTCTGAGTGAGTGGGAGGAGACTAGGATAAGAGTAGATACATAATAAACAGTACACTGAAACAGAAGAAGGAAAATATTATTTAAAAGAGTATATGATTAGGCATTATATGTACAACAACAGCCCTGAGTAAGAGCTACATTGCAAAGAGGACTTGGGGGAGAGGTGTACTGGGAGGGAGGTAATTGTGCAACAATAAATGAATATTTAAAAAAAACAAAACCAAAAGTGAACCAGGGGATAGGGAAGGGAGGAAGGAAGACAGGTAAAAATGTGCAACAATGAATGAATGAAAAGCGAACCTTTCTTTAACCTTTTGTTAAAATCACAATTAAAATTAAAAAAAATATTAAAAAAAAAGAAACTCTGGCCTCAAGGGATGCACTGAATTCTCTTTTCCATGCTAATAGTGAAATTCTAAAATTCTGTTTCTGTGCTTGCTCCATTTAATGATGAATCTAGCCAATTCCCTATGGGTAGATTAACATGCTCTATTCATGTATTTTTGCCTATCTACATAGCAAAGTCAAAGTTAATGCTAAGAAAGCCATTTGGAATAACAAATCCTTAACTTTACAACAGGAGAAGCTCAGACTTTGAATGTCCTAGTTCTTTTTGGACTTTTATGCTGGAACTCTTTATCCCATTACAAAAATCATTGGGATTGTTTTTATCTCACTAATATGTTGTTGTTATTGCTAGATGCTATTAAGTTAACTATGACTCCTAGCAACTGTATGAACAGCAGAAATGAATCTTGCCCTATTCTTCATAATCCTCACAGTTTCTGATACATTCCAGCCCATTGTTATAATCATTGTGTCAATTCATTATGCTGTCGGTCTTCTTTTTTCATTGACCTTTCACATTGCCATCATAATGTCTTTTTTCAAGAACTAATTCACTCCTGACAATATGCTCCTTCCCAGTGATCTGACAGCTCTCGCCGGGGTCTGGGTGGCATACCCCAGGGGCCAGGCGGCTCTCCCTAGAAGCTGGGTGGTAATCTTCAGGAGCCAGGCGGCACTTCAGGAGCAGGCTAATGCTCCCCTAGAGGTCTGAACCCTGTGCCCCACTGGAGATCAAGGCCAGGGACAGCACCCTTGGCTCAGTGCTGCCACCACCGTCCACCTACCCGCCACCAAGTGATCCAAGTGGTCGAAGTAGGTGTCACTATGCTCCCCCTCCACAAATGGAGAAGGGGCTTTGAGAGTGGTGAACAGACCCGCCCTAGGCCGAAACAGTTCTTGGCAGCAATAGTTAAGAAATCAAAAGATGTGGTTCATTGAGATCTGCTGTCCAGGATCTGTTTTTGTTGTTGTTGCTGTTGTTACATGCCATTGAGTCATAGACAACTCATAGTGACCCTATAAATGAAAGACCTGAACACTTGCATAATTTTCATTGTTTCTCTAAGTTCATAGTTTCTGGAGGCAAGCTGTTTCAGAGGTGGATACCACTCCTGCTTCTAAGCCTGTTTTAACCTGGGTGCTCCACCAAACACTGTCCACCATAGGTGACCATTATCACATTAGACATGAGTGTCACAGTGTTCAGCATTACTGCAATCACAAGTTACCTCTGTACAACCAATTTACAGACCAGTGATATAAACAATTAGAATCAGGTCTGAGAGCCACAGATTAAAACGACCCACTTTTGTCTTGATAGCATAACTTTCTATCAACTAGGCTAACAGAGCTTTCTCTATGGCTCACAGCAATTCTACAAACAACAGATCCAATCCTGGCCCTATTCCACACCATCCCCACAATCTGAGACCCACTCGAGCCCATTGGTACATTCACCATATCAATCCATTGTGTTGAGGATCTTCTTTCCTTCTTCACTGACAGCGAGATACTCTCCTGGATGCAGTCTTTCACCTTTCCTGACTCCGTAGTGCAGCCGCTGCAGCTCCTCATCCCATCCACTCCTATGCTGGGGTCCTGTGGCTTCTGGCAACCACCCCTGCTACCTGTGGGAGGGCTCTGTCACACAGGCTGCATGGACCCAGCACAGGGCACCCAGTCCAAGGGAGGGAACCCCTGGGCTCTGGCCTCGCGATGGCCCTGCAGGGCCATGGTAGCATGCGCTTACTGGCGGGCAGCAGATGGAAGAGGAACTCCCCCATGGTTTTTTTTTTGAGAACCTTCTTTTGATAATAAACTGCGAGCTATGAAAGGCCATGGTGTCCTGTTTTATTGTTGCTAGCCATGCCTCCACCTCTTCAAACTGCTTCCCCTGCCACCGCCATCTTGGTTGTGAGAATTTCTTTTAGAAAAAGTTTATTCTGCGGCTGTACAGAGGCTTGGTTGTACTAGCCCGTAGGGCCTGGAGTCCACCAGCCATCCCAGGTGAGGGGACCCCTGGGATCCGGCTGTGACATGTGGGCTTGGAAGTGGGGAACTAACAGAGTGGGACTCACCCATGTCCTTTGAGAATGTTTGTTCTCTTGATGTTGAGCCCCAATCCATATGGGAGACCAATAGTCAATTGCTTAACTGTTCAGGTATAAACCGCAGCCTGTGGAAGGCCATCGTGGCCTATTTCAGTGCAGCTTTGTGTGCCTCCAGCTCCTCATGCTGCTTCCCCTGTTTTTTTTGTTTGTTTGTTTTTTTATTGTCAAGATGCTACCAAACTTGATCCATGACTTCTTAATCATGGCTTATCAGTTTACTATGATAAAATGTCATAAGTTACAATAATTTATAAATTATAAATAAAAATAAAAAGTAGCAGAATTCTTAGACAATTTTATGCACTTAGGTAGGCAATTAAAAAGACTGAATGAGCAAAAGAAAATAAGGACAATAATGTGCAAAACAGTTGAAGGAAATAAAGGTTCATTTGGAAATGTCCCGAAATATCCATGGTATACACATTAGCACTATGTCAGAAGTATTTAACTTGATTTCTTCATTTTCACATTTTATTTGTGGGTTAAGGAAAATAACACACACATACACACAGAGATGTATTTATTTATGATAAGATTTCATTTTCTACCTTATTCCCTATTTAAAAATTTTTATATATCATTTTATGAACATTATTTTAATTGTGATTTGGGAATAATTTTCCTAATTTAACTGTTTCTTGTTCTTTCTGATATTTCTTAGATTATACTGTTTTAAATATTTACATAGTGATAAAACGTATTTATTTCCAATTATGGATTTTTGGAAAGTATGTAAAATATTTATAATTTAATTTAGCATTTATAAAACAAGATATGGATAGACTAAGAGATATGGTGCATTCTGAATACTAGCACTAACTGCAAGGTGAGTAGTGTAACTCTACAAGTTGCTCCATGAAAGGAAGATGGGAAGCCTTTTCTCATATAAGTTTAGCTTTAAAAACTTCATAAAGGAAGGCTACGAATTGAGACTACTTGGACAGCAATTGGTGAATATAGATCAGCAGGTGAGTATAGATGCTTATAATTTTTATCACAGTTCCTAGAAAACAAAATGTCCTATTTGCACTAGCTATCATAATCATCAGTGTTGATATTCCCATTTTTTTTTGTTCTTCAAAATAAGTTTTGGTTCACTTATAAAATGACAAGAAAATTTCTATGTTCATATGTCATTCTAAAACTTTGACAACTTCTATGACTTTATAGAGTTGCATTTTGAAAATGAAGCAATAAAACAGAATTACTGTCATAACTAAGATGATAGAAATAGAAACTCTTCAGTATTAATTTTCTGTAATCAACCTGTCTAATGTTTGTAAAGTAGAAAAATAACATTAATAATTATATTTTTTTCTGACAGAATTATGATCTATTTAGAAACAACTTATAAAATATACTAATTTATCATTTAAAAATGGAGTGTTAGGACATGAGTTATACATTCAAAATAATGGACTTACATTGGGAAGGGTGTACGCCAGGGATGCATTCTGTCTCCATACCTTTTCAACATGTATGCAGAGCAGATTATCCGAGAGGCTGGGCTCTATGAGGAGAATTGTGGCATCAGGATTGGTGGAAGGTCTATTAATAATCTCCGTTATGCAGATGACACAACCCTGCTTGCTGAAACTGAGGAGGACCTCATGCACTTACTGCGAAGGGTCAAGGACTGCAGCCTTCAGTATGGACTGAGGCTCAATGTCAAGAAGACAAAGATTCTCACCACTGGACCAATTGGCAGCATCAGGATGGATGACGAAGAGATTGAGATTGTTCACAGCTTCAGTTTGCTCGGCTCCACAGTCAACACTCTTGGCACCAGAAGTCAGGAAATCAAAAAGCATATCGCAATGAGAAAGTCTGCTGTTAGGGACCTCTCAAAGGTACTCAGGAGCAACAGTGTCTCTCTGGAGAGTAAGGTGCACCTGATATAGGCCATAGTATTTGCAATCGCTTGTTATGCATCAGAGAGTTGGACAATGACTAGGGAGGACAGAAGGAGAGTGGATGCTTTTGAGCTGTGGTGCTGGAGAAGGGTACTGAATGTACCCTGGACTGCCAGGAAAACAAACAGATTTATCTTGGAGAGGATTAAACCAAGCTACTCCTTGGAGGCAAGGATTCTGGGGCTTCGTCTGACATACTTTGGACATGTTGCCAGGAGGGACGGGTCCTTGGAGAGGGACATCATGCTTGGGAGGGTGGAGGGACAACGCAGGAGGGGAAGAACCTCTATGAGAGGGATTGATTCGGTGATGGGTGTGTCAGAGGCAGTGCGGTTGGCGCAGGATAGAGCAGGGTTTAGGGCTGTTGTGCATAGGGTCGCTATGAGTCGGAAACGACTCGACGGCACATAACAACAACAACAACAACACATTAAAAGTTGTTTCCGATTATAGAGAATAAGTACTTCTAATGCAGAGAATAATAATAATTAAAAAAAAAAAACACACCAAAACACCCAGAAGAATGGTAGAACAAAAACTTGGTCAATTTCAAGATAAAGAGAGAAATAACTTATAGTACATATTCATTTCTTAAAAAAGCAAAGAAAAATATTTGATTTTATTAAGGATAACATTGAGATGAATGGAAATTCTAGTACTCTTGTGCTTGGTCCATAGGCAAGCAGCTTAGTAAGAAGCAGCTGATTATAACAAACGTGATAGTTTTTAATTAAAAACAAATATCACATGTTTTAGTGGTTTTTCTTATGTTCTGTCAAGATGACGATAACTCGTGGAGCTCTTACGAACGACAAACCTGAACATTCTCCTGTCTTGTACCATCTCACAGTCTCTGTGATGCTCAAATCATTGTAGTAGAGACTGTGTCAATCCATCTGAATGAGAGTCCTCCTTTCTTTGTTCGATCCCTACCTCTCCTGGTATGGTGATTTTCCCCCGAAAGATCAGCACCACATGAAAACACGGCAAATTATACAATATAAAGTTTTACCATCTTTGCCTCCGATAAATAGTCTGCTTGCACTTCCTTCACAATAGATTTGTGCCTTTTTTTGACAGTTCAAAATGTATTCAGTCTTCTTGGCCAACATTACTATAGATTCAAAAGCATCTATTCCCCAATAATCCATTTTCAATGTTTGCCTTTCAGATTCATGGGAAACAACTGACAATTTCATTGCTTTTATCAGGCCCACCTTAGTCTTTCAACTGATATCCTTGCTTTTAACAACCCAAAAAAGAACTTGAAAAAAAGGTTCACTAATGAAACATATCTTTTGATTTCTTAACTTCTGCTGCTTTGGCTATTGATTATAAATCCAAGGTAAATTAAAATTGAATTTATGACAATTACCTATGCTGCATATATGTTGCCAGTTTTTTGGAACTATCTTTGATAGTCTGCAGTGTTTCAAGTCTTCGCTTTCTGCAAGTAACATTGCTTCATCTGCATAATGGAGATTATTTGTGAGGCTTCTTTCAATTCTGATGATGCTAAATCCTTCTTCATACAACCTAAATTCTTAAATTATTAGCTTAGAATATAGATTGAATAGGCATATACAAATAATATAATCTCAATACACACCCCATTTCTGATTTTAAACCATGCAGTGCAGTTTTCTGTTTTTCTGTTCAAACATCTGCTTCTTGAGTTCTGAATAGGTTTCCTATGAGTACAATTGTTAGAATCAAGTTCAAAGAGACCCTGCATCAAGTTTCCAGACTTTATAACATAATACTTAATATCTGTTACCAATGGAACAATTGATAACATAAAATCATTGATATTTATATTAATGGTACAATATGTACACACTACACTATCAAGACTCCATAAGGAAGTATTGTATGGCTTAAAATTAAGAAAGATAAGTGGCATATATCCTTTCATCATAGCTATTCAATCTGAATGACATGCAATCTGAGAAGCTGATAATGAGAAAGCAAGAAAATGGCATCAAACACAGAAGAAGTTTTCTAAAAAACCTGAGATGCAAATGACATAACCTTGCTTGATGAAAATAAAAAGGACTCGAAGTATTTACTAAAAAATATAAAATTGTACAGCCATCGACAGAAATCTGCCAGATGTGTAAGAGGGGTTTGAAAGAGGTTGTGGCACTAGGAACATCATAGCTAATGAGTGTTGAACATACCATGGACAGCCAAGAGAACGAACAGGTCTGTATTACAGAGGGGGAAACCAAGTTTCTCTTTGGAGGCTAGGATTTTGAAGATCCATCACACATACTTTGGGCATGTGGCCAGAAGGACATCATGCTAGGAAGGATATAGAGACATTGCAGGAGAGGAAGACCCGGATGAGATGGATAGACACAGTAACTGGGGTAACGGAGGTGGATATGTCCGAGTCAGTGAGTTTGATTCAGGATAAGGCAGGCTTAAAAGCTGTTGTACATAAGGTCATTATGTATCTCAGATGACTTGACTGCACAAACAACAAGAAAATGGATCTTACCTGAAAGCAGAGAGTACCAGAAGAATGTCTATCTGTGTTTCATTGACTATACTAAAGCACTTGGCTATGTGGATCACAACTAATTGTGGCTAACTTTGAGAAGAGTGGGAATCCCAGAACACTTAATTGGTCTTATGCAAAATCTATACTTGGACTAGGAAGCAGTTGTAAGAACAGAGAAAAGAAATATTTGTGGTTCGAAATTAATAAAAAGGTGTACATCAAGGGTGTATCCTATCTGCATAATTTTCAATCTGTATGCAGAACAAATAAATCTTCATGGGGTTGGACTTTATGGCGAGAAAGGTAGCATCAGAATTGAAGGAAGACTTACCAACAACCTGTGTTATGCAGATGAACACAACCTTGCTTGCTGAAACTAAAGAGGACCTGAAGCACTTGCTGCAAAAGGTCAAGGACTGTAGTCTTCAATGTGTATTGAAGCTCAATATCAAAAAACAAAGATTATCACTATGGACAAATTGTCAGTACCATGAAAGAAGGATAAGAGATTGAGATTGTAAACAATTTCCGTTTGCTTGGTTCCACAAACAACACTCATAGAACCAACGGTCAGGAAATCAAAAGACGGACTGAATTGGAAAAATCTGTCAGTCACCTCTCCAGAGTGCTAAAGAGCAAGGATGTCAGTATAGAGACTAAGGTGCATTTGATCCAGGCCATGGTCTTTGGAATTACTTGCTATGCATCAGAGATCTGGGCAATGATTAAGGATTGCAGAAGAAAAATTGATGTCTTTGAGTTGTGGTTATGGAAAAGAGTATTGAATATACTATGGACTTCCAAGAGAAAAACAGGTCTGTCTTAGTATTAAATCAAGCTGCTCACTGGAAGCAAGATTTTGAAGTTCTATCTCACATACTTTAGGCGTGCTGCCAGTAAGGACTAGTCATTGGAAAAGGACATCATACTTGGAAAGGTGGAGGGACAGCGCAGAAAGTAAGACCCTGGATAAAATGGATTGACACAGTAACTGGGGTGTGTGTCAGAGACAAGGAGATTGGCTCAAGATAGGACAGGATTCAGAGCTACTGTAGATAGGTCACTGCTACGATTGGCTCAATGGCAAACAACATAAAAACATAGCATTAGTATGGATTACAACTCAATATCTAGAAGACAAAAATCCTCACAACTGTACCAAAAGACAACAATAATGGCCGACGGAGGGAAAAATTGAGGTTGTCATCAATTCCATTTCCTGATACTGCTCTGAAACAGAGAAGGGAGAAAACTGTTTAAAAGAGATATGTGATTAGGTATTTCTGTCATGACAGGAGTCTAGAGCAATGGCTACATGGTGGAGTGGACCTTGGGGAGGGTTTGTGAAATAATGAAAGAATCTTTTCTTTTACTTTTCCAAGAGGGTAATGTCTGGTGGGGGGAAACTTGGGAGGGGACAAATCT
>NW_006399850.1:11747904-11810694 GCF_000299155.1 Elephantulus edwardii
ATTAAAACTAATAAAATTTAATAAATAAAAAAAAGTAATATTCATGGCAGAAGTAGTCAAGACAAGAAGTCGAACAGTGTGGTAAACTGGGAAAATCTGCTATTAAGAACCTCTTCATATTTACATAACATTAAAAATTTAAAAAATGCTAATTTAAATACTAAAGGGGGTCTGTTTTAAGTAATGATATTTTAAATATCTTTGTATGCGTCAGAATGATAGAGAGTGAATAAAGAAGATGAAAAAGAATTGATACCTTTGAGCTTTAGTGTTGGTGATAAGTTTTGAACAATAACAAATTTCAAGTATTGGTAAGAATCACAAGACTTTTGCAACAGTTTATCAAATTAAGGAACAGGAACTTGTAAATAAGAAACTCACTATGACTACACAGGTCAGGTGTTTACTGAGTGAATCCTGTGTGGCAAATGTGAAAGGAAGACAGTATCTCTATTATAAATCACCAAGATACCAGAGCCCAACAATGATTACAAAAGAGGAAATTTTAACCGTTTTGAAGGAATTGACAAGAAATAAGGCCTTAGGAATTGATGAAATATTAATTGACATATGTGGATGACTGAGAAGAATGGGAATCCCAGGACACTTGATTGTGCTAACGCCAAACCTATACTTGGACAGTTGCCAGAACAGAGCAAGGAAACACTACATGGTTCAAAATTGGGAAGGCTGTATGCCAGGGATGTGTCCTATCTCTTTATATTTTCAATCTATATGCAGAATGAATTCTCTGGGAGGTTGGACTCTGTAAGGTGAAGTGTGGCATCAGGTTTGGGGGTAGACTCATCAACAATCTGGGTTATGCAGATGATACAAGCCTGCTTGCTGAAACTGAGGACACCTGAAGTGTTTGTTGCAGAAGGTCAAGGACTGCAGCCTTAAATATGAATTGGAGCTCAACATCAAGAAAACAAAGATTCTGACCACTGGGCCAATTGGCAGCATGATCATGATAGATGGTGAAGAGATTGAGATTGTTGACAGCTTCAGTTTGCTTGGCTCTCTAATCAACACTCTTAGTACCAGCAGCCAGGAAATTAAAAGACAAATTGCATTGGGAAAGTCTGCTGTCAGATACCCCTCCAAAGTACTGAAGAGCAATGATGTCAATCTGGAGACTAAGGTATACCTGATGGAGGCGTATGCATCAGAGAGCTGGACAATGACTAGGGATGATAGAAGGAGAGTTGATATCTTTTAGCTGTGATGCTGGAGAATATTATTGAATACACCATGGACTGCTAGGAGAACAAACAAGTTTGTGCTGAAGAGGGTGAATCTAGGCTGGTTCTTGGAGGCAGTATTCTGAAGCTCTGCCTGACATACTTTGGACATGTTGCAAGGCAGGACCAGTCCTTGAAGAGGGACATCATCTTGGGAGGGTGGAGGGACAGTGCAAGAGAGGAAACCCTCAATGAGATGGATTTTCTCAGTTACTGGAAAGGGGAAAAAGTCCCATGTGCATTTGAGAAGAAAGTGTATTGAGCTATAATTTGGTGCATTTTTCAGAGTACATCCACAAGTTCGAATTGGCTGAATGTATAGTTTAGATCTTCTGCATATTTGCTAAGATTCTTTTGAGTTAACCTGTTCTTTGGTGAGGGGGATATTTTAAAATCTTTTACCTCTATTGTACTATTTCTTTCTTCAAATCTGTTAACTATTGCATTACGTATTTCAGGTCTATCATTTGGTTCATAGATGTTAACCAAGGTTATGTCTTCTTGATCTACTGTGCCTTTACTTGTTATGCAGAGCCCTTTATATCTTTTTTTGAGTGGTTTTCTTTCTGAAGTCTATTTTATCAGAGATTATTATAGTCCATTCTGATTTTTTTTTGTGAATAACATTTGCTTGGTATATATTTTTTCCCAGCCTTTGATTTTGGTTTTTTTCTCTTCATTTTTCAAATGTGTCTCTTGTAGACAAAATATTGATGGGCTTTGTTTTTATATCCATTCTGCTACTCTTTTTCTCTTGATTGGTGTAGTTAGTCCATTCACATTAAATGTGATTATTGACAGGCCAGGTTTTATCATTGTCATTTTGCTCTTTATATTGTTTCTGGTTACTATGGTTCATCCACTTTCCTTAGTTGTCTCTGTATAATGGACTTCCCTTAATATTTCTTGTAAATTTGGTCTTGTTTTCACAAATTTCTTATTTTCTGCAAGGATCTAATTCCTCCTTCATGTATTGATGGAGAGCTTCACTGGATACAGGATCATTGGCTGGCGATTGTTCTCTTTCAACTTTTTGTATATGTCTTCTTGCTCACATCGTTTCTGCCGAGAAATCAGAACTCAACATAATTGCTTTACTTTGTTGGTAATTCTTCGTTTTTCTTGTGCTGTTTTTAGTATTCTATATCTTTTATTTTGGAGAATTTAACTATGATGAGGCTCCGTCTAACATACTTTGGACATGTTCTAAGTAGGGACCAGTCCTTGGAGAGGGACATCATGCTTGGTAGGGTGGAGGGACAGTGCAGGAGGGGAAGGCCCTCTATGAGGTGGATTGATTGAGTGACTGGGGCAATTGGGATGGGTGTGTCAGAGATGGTGCGATTGGCACAGGACAGAAAGGAGTTTAGGACTGTTGTTCATAGGGTCGCTATGAGTTGCAAGCGACTCCAGGGCACATAACAACAACAACATATTTTGATGCCTTTCTTATAGGGTCTAGTCTATTTAGTGTGTTCACTGAGCTTCTTGAATGTGGATTTCATAGTTCTTCATATCTGGGAACTTTTCTTCTAGTACCTTTACTACTATTTTATCTGTGATTTCATAATCCCTCCCATATTTGGAATTTAAATCATATGTATGTTTCTTTTGATGCTATCTACCCACCTGATTCTAGTGTCTCTTCATTTTCTTTATCTAATCTCTGATTTTTCTTCTATTATGATTCCATTCAGGTTCTTGTGTTCCAGCTTACTGGCTCTCTGCTCCATCTCTTCTGTTCTACTTTTTATCCCTCTAGCATGGTTGATCATTTCTGCCATTTCTGTCGTAATTTTCCAGATTGTATTTTTGTGCATTTCTGTTATTTCCAGTACTTTATTGGCTGTACCCTCTCTATCTTGTGATGAGTTTTTAAGTTCTTGCACCTCTTTACCTAGTTTCTCTTCTTTTTTCCAACTTGCATTTTGTGCAAAGTGCCTCTTCATCAATATGTTACTTCTGGCACCCTGTCTGTAGTATTACTTTCTTAATGGCATCCATAGTTTCTTCCATCAGTTTCACCTTCTTCTCTAGCCACACAAGTAACTCCACATCAACATATTTCTTCTGTTTCTCTACCTCTTAGGTATTCCCTTTATTGTGGTTTCCATTGTTTGTCCCATCATTTATTTGTACCTTGTCCATAGCTGTTCGAATGCTTCAATATCAACACATATCTTTGGCATTTTTGCCTCTGCGATATTCTCTGTGTCTGTCATATTCTCTGCTTATTTTTGAGAAGGTTTAATTTGTTTTGTGACTGTGTTTGAAGCTTCTTGTTACTTTCTTGACATTAGTGAAGTTTTTCTTGGTAAGTGTTAGACCATTTCAATTTTGTCTGTGTAAGTTGTGATAATTCTTATCTGTATGATGTTCTTGATTAGTTGTCAGCTTAAAATGTTCACTTAGTGGAGTGAGGCACTCTTAAAGTCCTTTCTGGGAAATTTGCCTTTCCTAAAGTCCTTCCGGTTCTCTCTGTTCTGCACTACAGAGCTATGGGAATCTCACCTTACTGTAGTCCCCTCTATCAAACTGACTGATGTGAGACCAGGTGCTCCACTTGAGCAATTCCTACCCAAGGGGGGTTCAAGCCAGCTCTCTTTCTCTCATCTCAACATGTCAGCTGAGAAAGCGGATAATTTTTTCCTCTGCTTGTAGCTCTCTGTCCCAAACCCTTTTGTCCAGTTTGGCATCTGACAGAGGCAAAGATCTCTAAATGGAGGGACCGTTCCCCAGAGATGTTGCAGTCCCTTCTCTCCCTCACACACACCTGAAAGTTCTGGCTCTGGAGCAGACTGTGTCACCTGAGGGCACTTTTGTCTCTGTAATTTTTCAATCAGTATGTGGAACAGATCATTCAAGAAGCTGAGTTTTATGAGGAGGAATGTGGCATCAGGATTGGAGAAAAACTCATCAACAACCTTTGTTATGCAGATGACACTACCTTCCTTGCCCAAATTGAGGAAGACCTGAAGTGTTTGTCACAGAAAATGACGGACTGTAATCTTCAATATCGATTGAATTTCAATATCAGGAAAACAAAAATTATCATCACATCACAAATCGGCAGCAGAATGATAGATGAAGAAGAGATTGAGATTGTTTACAATTTCACTTTGCTTGATTTTACAGTTTACACCCTTGACCACAGCAGTCAGGTAATCAAAAGACAAATTACATTGGGAAAATCTGCTGCCAGGGAACTCTACAGAGTCCTAAAGCAATGACGCCACTCTAGAGACTAAGGTACACCTGATGCAGTCCATGAACTTAGTAATTATGTGCTATGCATCAGAGACCTGCACAGTGGCTAAGGATGACAGAAGAAGCATCAATACTTTGATTTGTAGTGCTGGAGAAAAGTATTAAACATACAATAGACTGCCAACAGAAAACAGATCTTTCCTAAAGAGAGTGAAACCAGGTTGGTCTTTGGAGGCAAGGATTTTGAAGCTCCACCTCACATATTTTAGATATGTTGCCAGAAGGGGCTAGTCCTTGAAGAAGAACATCATGCTTGGAAATGTGGAGAGACAGTGTAGGAGAGAAATATGCTGAATAAGATTAATCGATACAGTGACTTGTGGCAATAAAGAATAAGTGGATCGGATTTAGTGCGCTTGGCTCAATATTATTTATAGGGTCATTATGAGTCATAGACAACTTCATGACACATAACAACAGCAACAACAACCAAAGAAAATAGCTTTTAAATTAATATTTTATTGATGTTTAATCTTCCTTTGAGTAAAAAATATAAGTACCTTTTAACAGTGTAGAGCTTGCAAAGTATCCAAATAATGTCCATTTCCAATGTAAGTTTTAAATTTGAGAGACGGTATAAGGTAAATCACATGGGAAGACAAAAAACATCTAACACAAACCAAAAGAAGTTATGAGAAGGGGTTTTTTTTTTTAAGTAGAAATAGACACAAAATAGAAAAAGACACAACTCAATTTAGAGGAATAAAAACATGAATAGTGCAATCACTTTTTCCAATAATGTACCTTTGAAGAACTGTATCATTGTAGTGTAATATAAACTTTTCAAATTTTAGTAGTACTACACTAGAAAGTAGACAGCATGATCATAGGACAACATTTTATTTAAAATTATAGTCTTAGTATATATGGAAACTAACCTGTTGTTATATGTTCTTCAGTACAAACCAATCTGTTACTAAACCTATTTTAAACAAACAAACAAAATCCCGAACAGTGTTGATTGTGGAATCAAGAAAGGAGTGAAGCTGTTAATAATCTCACTCTCTTCACCATCAATCATGATGCTGCCAATAGGCTAGAGGTGAAAATCTTTGTTTTCTTGATTACTTGTAAATATTATCCAGCAGCTTATAGGTGTATGTGACATAAATAGAGTAGCCATATATATTTGTATCCCATATTCTGGGCAAGTGTTTTACAAAGGTGTAACTATTTTATATTATGTAAACCTGTTATTTTATTTTAGAGGAATTAGTTAGTAGCTGATGCCTTTATAATATCAGTATTGCTAGACACAACAGTGAATTGCTTTCAGAGTTTACAGAGAGTTTATAGAGCTATCTTTTCAACTGTCCAAATTAGCACACACGTATATAAATGTACACATGCATGCACAAACACACACACGTTGTTGTTACTTGCATATAGATTGAAAAGTATGAAGTCAGGATGCATCCTTGATGTACTCACACGCAAAAATGCCCTTTGATGGTTTAGTAGTAAGAAGTTGCACTGCAACCTCAAGGCATGTGGTTTGAATCCAACATTTGCTTTGCAGAAGAAAGATGGGCCAACTTTTCTTGTGTTATCTGAAAACTTGCTAGAAGGTCAGATATGGGTCAGTTTGACTGGATGGCCTTAATAATAACAAAAGCCATCAGAGCTTTTTTAAAGAAATAGTACTACAAGACTCAATGACCTATAGTATTTTCCGTTGTTCCTTATGTATCTGAAAACTTGATGGTGAATAAAGAAAACTGAAAAATAATTTATGCTTTTGAGTAGTGGCTTTAGAAAAGAGTACTATATATCTCGTAGACTTCCAAAACAAACAAACAAAAAAAAACAGGTCTATATGAACGAAATTCAACCAGCGGGTTCCTTAGAGAAAGGATGGTAAAATTTCATCTCATACACTTTCCAAAGGACTGGAGGGAACCAGTCCAATAAATATATCATTCTTGAAAAGGTATTGGGTCAGTGACGGAGAGGAAGATTCTCAGTGAGATGAACTGACACAGTGAATGAGTTTGAAGTTGTAAGAGATAGCACAGAAAAGGGCAAAGTTTAGATTAGTTGTTCACAGGGCTGCTATTAGATTCAACTGGAAGGCATCTAACAACAACTCAAAAGTTTATTGTTAGTATTAATAAGGTCATGTCTAGATAGTTAACATAAAGCCTAAACACTGGTTAATTCTCTGTTCATATTAACAGAGTAATATATAGATCATTATTTTAATTTGTATTCATAAAAACAAATATTTCAGAATATCTATATTAGCTTATGTCACACCATACATTAGTAATGAATTCTAAAATTAAATCATTAAATGCTTTTATTTTCCATGATAGCATATTTCATAATAAATCTACATTCTATACAATTGCTGATACTATCTCACTATTGTCTAATAGTAATATAGTAAGGACTACATAAAATTAGTGAGTTAAAAATTCCCTATTCTTTTTAAAATATTGTTTGGATTCTGTAGGTTAATGGGTCAAAATTGTAACAAGTACCTTTCCACATGTTGCTTCCTTTTTTAATATAGGGAAAAGAAAAACATGAAAGCAACATACCAAGTATATCTGAAACTCCAACAAGGCTCTAAGGAAACTTTGGGGTCAAATTTATTTTATCTAGGATTGACTCATCTACCTTCTAAGAGTCTTTTAAAATGTATATGTGCTGACAGTTGACTTTAGAACCACATTTCCTGAAATAAAAATTTTGGTTCTTTCACAACCATGCTCAGGCTGACTTTTGTGAAGTTTTTAATAAAAATCGGGTCGTGAAAAATATAGTTTCTCAGTTTTTTAAAATGCTTAAAGTGATTTTTCAAATTATTGAACTTGTGGGTACAATGTGACCTTTTAAAAATTAATCTCACTATTTTAAAAATAAGATATAATAAATAGTGGTTTAATCTCCTTGCCAGATGTTTCCATGGGCTAAGATGAGATAAGAAAAAGCTTTCATCACCTTTCATGATTTATTGCATGTGGATTAGGTAGAGTTCCTATAACTGGTGATTTTTTGCTATTTATTTCAGTACCTTTCAAATTCCCTTTCTGATTTGAGAGATGATTAATTGTTACAGACACATTTTTTACTTGTCAAGCTGAACTATACCTTGTCCAAGATAAAAGAATCAACTTTCATCATTTTAAACACATAGCGGTCATCTCTAACTCTATACACAAACATAACATTTTTGACCTTTGTTCTTCCTCATCAAAAGACAATAACATATTTCTTAAATAGATATGCCAACAATAATTTATACTATTCTTGTTGTCTCTTCTCTACTTGCATAACTTCTCTTATTCTCATTCTACATAATGACATACATCTGTTTTCATTTATTCATGTTTCTGTCTGGTTTTAGTCATACTATTTACAGAATTTCTAGCAGGGTAAGTTTTACAGTAATAACTTCTTCACTTTTTACTTATTTGAGAATGCCTTGATTTTGCTGTCATTTTTGAAAGATATTTTTCTATATATAAAACTTGTCTGAATGCTTTTTGCCTCTCCTTTTAGTATTTAAATTATATGAGCCATTTGCTATCTTTTCTACATGGTTTCTGGTGAGATTCTGCCTTGTAATCTTAATTATATATATAAATTAACATATAATTTTATGTAATGATAAATCTTTAATACTCTTTTCAAAATCATCTCTGTCTTTCGACAGTATTATAATAATATGTCTTTGTGTAGATCTCTGACTTTATCCTACTTGGAATTAATTGAATTTCTTAGATATGTGTTCAAGTATTTAATCAAATTTTTAAAATTAAAACCAACTTTTGCCATCTTCCTTTCATCTTATCCCTTGTTGCTTTCTGATGTGATCTTGTTTTGCTTGATGACATTCTACATGTTTCAATCTCTACTTACTCTCTTCTAAAAAAAATTTGCCCTGCAGACTGAACCAGCTCACTGGTCATAGGTTCAAACTTCGTTAGTCTGAAGCTTCTGGACACTTCTAAAACATTTTTTCATTTTAGTTGCACTCTGGAATTCCTGATGTCATATTTAAATTCATTTTCTCTATTGATATTCTTATATTGTTCACACATTGTTTTTTCTTTGTGCATATCAGAGTTCTTTACTTGTATTTCCCTTTTATCCCCATAGCATATTTAAAGCACTTGTTTAAAAATTATTTGTTTAATACTGAACTTTCTTAAAGATAATTTCTGCAAATTTGTATTATCACTTTTCATGAGATATAATTTCGATTTTCAACTATTTTAATAAGAATTAGAATAATTAATTCATGTTAATTTAAGTCTCTATATGTCTATTTCTTTAATTTATTATGATTTAATGAAAGTTTATAGAAAAGTTGAATTTTCATTCATTTGCACATTTTTCTCCCTTCCCCTACATTCCTCTCTCAGTTCACCTTTTTTTGTTGTTGTTGATGTTGTTGTTGGGTTTTGTTTTTTTTAAATATTCATTTGTTGTTGCACAATATCCTCCCTCCCTTCCCCCTCCCCCAATCCTCTTTGCTGTTCACCTCTTTTGGGGACTGTTGTCATGCAAATAAAGCCTAATCATATACTCCTTTTAAACAGTTCTTTCCTTCATATGTCCCAATGCAGTGCTCATTAATTAGTGCTTTTATTTTTACTAGTTTCTGCCAACACCTCATATTAGTCCTGTTTTATAACAATGGTGTTATGCAATATTTGTCTATTTGTGACTAGGATAGTTCATTCACATAATGTCCTCCAGGGTCACTCCATGCTGTGTAATGTTTTACAAATTCTTGCTTTTCAATTCATTATATGAATATTATGAATATACCATAGTTTTTCTATCCATTCATTTGTTGATGGGTACTTGGATTGCTTTCATCTCTTTGCTACAGTGATAATACAGTAATAAACATGGGTGCGCATATATCTGTTTGAGTAGCCGCTCTTGTTTTTTTATAATGTATACCCAGCGGTGGAATTGCTGGATCCAATGTTATTTCTATTTCCAACTTTTTTAGAAAGTGCCAGACCTTGTTCCATAGTGTTTGCACCATTTTAGACTCCCAAAAGCAAAGAATGAGGGTTCCAAACTCTCCACAACCTCACCAGCATTTGTTTTTTGCTGCCCTATTGAACTTTGCTATTGTTGCTTGGGTGAGATGATACCTCTTAGTTGTTTTGATGTGAATCTCTCTGGTAGCTAAGGATTTTAAACATTTCTTCATGTGTTTGTTTGTAATCTGAATGCCTTCTTTTGTAAAGTATCTATTCATATTCTGTACCCATTGTGTTGTTTACCTTTCCCTTCTTGAGGTGTTGGAGTATTCTATAAATATTAAATGAGTCCCTTATCAGATATGATATTACCAATCTTTTATCCAGTCTGTGGCTTTTCTTTTTACCTTGTTGGAGAAGTTTTTTTTTTTTTTTATGTGCATAGGGATTTGATTATAAGAAGTTTCCATTCACCTATTTTATTCTCTCCTGGTTGTAGGTTTTTCATTATACATAGACTACTTCATACTATGGATTTTCTAGAGTTCTTTCAAGCTCTTTTCTGATGAGCTTTATAATATTTTGTTTTACTTCCAGATCCTTGATCCACCTTGAAGTGGTTTTTGTGTAAATTGTGAGTTGTGGGTCTTGACTACAGATGGTTTCCCAAATTTGAAAAAGAATCTGTCATTTCCCCACTTAACTGATTTCATCCTCTCATTGAAATAATTTGACAATAGTTAGATGGACTGATGATTTCTGTGTTCTCAATTCTATTCCATTAATCTATGTGTCTGTCATCATCCAGGAAGCTGATCTTTATGACGAGGAATGTGGCATCAGGATTGTAGGAAGACTCATCAACAACCTGTCTTATGCAGATGACACAACCTTGATTGTTGAAACTGAACAGGATCTCAAGCACTTGCTGAAGAAGGTCAAGGACTGTAGTCTTCAATACAGATAGAAGCTCAACATCAAGAAGACAAAGATTCTCACTAATGGTCCAATCGGCAGCACCAAGATGGATGTAGGAGAGATTGAGGTTGTCAATAGTTATAGTTTGTTTGGCTCCACAATCAACACTTTTGACACCAGCAGTCAGGAAATAAAAAGGCAAATTGCATTAGGTAAATCTACTCCAAGGACATCTCCAGAATGCTCAGAAATAACAATATCAGCCTAGAGATTAAGGTGTGCCTGATTCAGTTCATGGTCTTGGCAATTACTTACTATTCATCAGAGATATGGATAATGACGAAGAATGACAGAAGAAGAATTGCTGCCTTCAAATTGTGGTGCCAAAAAAGAGTCTTGAACATACCATAGACAGACAAGGAAACAAATATGTCTGTCTTGGAGAGGGTGAAACCAAGTGTCTCTTTGGAGGCTAGGATTCTGAAGCTCCATCTCATATTTTGGGCATGTGGCCAGGAGGGACGAATCCTTGGTGAAGGACATCATGCTCATAAGAGTGGAGGGATAGCACAGGGAAGGAAGACACCAGATGAGAAAGATTGATATAGTAACTAGGGCAATGGAGATAGGTATATCAGAGTCAGTGAGACTGGCTCAGGACAGGGCAGGTTTCAGAGCTATTGTACATAGGGTTACTATGAGTTGCAGGTTACTTGACAGCACGTAACAAAAACAAAATGTGTCTGTCATTGTACCAGTACCATTCTGTCTTGACCACCTTGGGGAGGGAGATTCCTCCTACCTTATTTCCTTTTCAGGAATGCTTTGTTTATTTGGGCTCTTTTTTCTTTCCAGATAAAATTGTAAATTGCCTTTTCCATCTCATTGTAAAATGGAATTGATATCTGTATTGGAATTCCATTGAATTTGTAGATTGCTTTTCATAGAATTGTCTTTTTTCACAATCTTGAACTCTCTTTTTCATGAGCATGGTACACATTCTTCCATTTCTCCAAGTTGTCTATTTCTTACTGGTTTGAACAGAGATTTCACTCTTTTCCAGAGGTAGGATTTTTTGGTTTTTTTTATTGATTCACTGTTTGATTGATTGCTGTAAACTTTTTTTTAAAAAAAGATTTTTTTTATTCAGTGTCCAAGTGAGATTAAAAAACTACAAGATTTTGCTTGTAGTTAATGAGCAAAAGAGAAAAGTTAAACATAAATCATCTGGTTGGCTCATTAACATGCTCTGACTCAAGGTTTAATTACTCAGTGACGTGCCAGTTACTTTGTATGGCCTTAAGAGTTCTGGAGCAAAACAGCTCTAAACAAAACTATCATCAGAAAGCCTGGGGCTAATGAGCATGAAAGAGTGAACAAAAAGCTGATGAAAGGAGGTTACCAGAACTTCTGATTCCTTTAGGTTTCAAGCAGTTGGTTACCAAATGTGAGGAGCCTAGCAGCCAATTTATCTCACAACTTTTTTGAGTTAAGCAATTTTGACCACACCCACTAGGCAGGAATGAAAGAGACACTTTATAGATCAGTAGGAAAACATAAAGCTGTCCCACTTGTCCGGGAACACTTTAGTTGCATTAAATCCTAAGACAAACAATGATTACTGCACATTTGGTACTTGGAGCACTACATCTGTTGGGTCGAATTGCCATTCCAAGTGTTGTTTTCATCTTCACCATCATCTTGAGTCCTCAGTCTGTAGACCTTGCCCTCCTTTTAAGAGTCGCCCCCACGTTTCTCCAGCACTCTTTTTCGGACTGGTTCCCTTTTCTCAGGGTTGCTAGATGATGCAGAGTTTGAGGGTTCCGAAGACGCCACTCTCACAGAAGTCTGATAGCAGTAGGAGGGGTACTAAATAATAAGTTGCTAATCAATCTCCATATGGCAAGGAATGGGTAAAGTACTGTCCCCAACAACGTCCAAATGTCTCCACTAGAAGAGTGTACCATGGATATAGTTGGTCTTCCTGCTGGCAACAGCCCCACTGAAGCCCTTGGGCCAAGTTCCAAGTCCAGTAATTTTTTTTTTTTATAATCGTCTTTGGTAAAGTCTTTCCGGGGAAACATGGTTGCTAATGAAAAATTACCATAACTGTTGCCAACAGTTTGTGCAGCAAACTGTCTTGCTTCTTCCAGAGGAGCATCAGAAGGAAACTGGCTTGTGAAGGAAGAACCATCTGGAAGCCAGAACTGAATTCTAGCAATTGCACTCCTTTCTCTTGCATAAGATTCCCTCTTACCTTCCATTTCTGCCTGTTTGGCCAGCAAGGCAGCTGCTTTGGTGGCTTCTACTTCTTCCTTTGTCTTTGCTAAATGAGCAGCTCTCTGTACGATCCAGAGCATCTGCCGTTTTATAAGCTCTCGAGCTGCCCTATCTTCTGCTTTTTCTCTATTTCTTTCCTCTAACGTTCTTTTTGTTAATTCTTCTTGCTTTCTCTTATAATCCAACATTTCTTTTCCAGTTTTTCTTCTCTCAATATCTTTTTTAATCTTCCTCTGCTCTTCCTCTTTCCTTTTCTTCTAGTTTTTTGTTAGTCTTTCCACTCTAACGGTGAGGTCCTCTGCAGGCCTTGGACTTGAGCACCCACTAGGCTCAGGAGAAGCAGTGGCGTGATCTGAACTTTCTCCTCCTGTTGCAATATTTGACTTTGCATCAGGATGGGTGGGTGGGGTCTCACATAATGTGGAATTTCTGGACTGAGAGTTTTCAGAAGTGTTGTTAGCTTCAAATGAAGTGGATGGAGTAGAAACTGAACTTTCTGACTGGCGTCTGTTTGCAAACGATATCTCAACTTTTAGTGAGTGCATCTGCTGAACTCTATGAACTCTAGTAACAAGTTTATCAGCAGAAACACTTCGTGCTATTACTTCCAAGGGAATTCAACTGTCTCCAATAAAGAAATTGGATGGGACACATACTACAGGACAGATTTGTGAAAATTGTAGGCAGGCTTCACTTTTGGTATCAATTTAATAGCAACAAAACTGTTTGAGGATGTTTCTGTCACTTTCTCATCCTCCCAACTTGCAGCCATCTGTGTAGACTGTTCATCATTACCTGCCACAAACACCATGAAGACCGAATGTCTCCTCTTGGCCAACGCAATGGCAGCCGGAATGGAGCCCTGGAACCACAGCATTGTTCCCCCGGGCCCAGATGCTCATTTGTGTTTCATTTTGAGGATAGGTTATTGAAGTAACATTATCTACCTTTTTGTTGTCAACATTGATTCTACAAAATGTTTAAAAACAAACTTATACAAATCAATAAGAAAATGAAGACTTTAAGAATAAAAAGCAAATATCTTAAATAAGCATTTCACAAAACAGGGTATTAAAGTGGATGAAAAACTTTAAAAATCCACTAGAGCTTATAAGTAATTTATAATATGTAAATTAAGACTACTTTGCAACATCAGTACATGTCTTCCAAGTTAAAATTAAAAAGAAAATAAAGAACATGAAGAATTACAAATATAAAGTGATTAGTTGAATTACAATGAGGAAGAAACTATTTCTTTTTCTAAAATGAACTGCCAGAAATATCAGTTAAGTTTAGAAGAGACCATGGCACTAGGGATACCATTACTAATGTCAAATGGATCTTTGCTGAAAGCAGAAAATACCAGATGGATATCTATTTGTGTTTTATCATGTATGCAAAGAGATTTGACAGTGTGGGTTACAACAAATAGTGGCTAACATTGAGAAGCAGGGGTATCTCAGACACTTGACTGTGCTCATCTAAAATGTATATTTAGACCAAGAAGCTGTTGTCTGAGCAGAACAAGGGAACACTGTATGGTTCAAAATCAAGAAAGGAGTGCATCAGGGATGTATCATTTTTCTATACCTTTAACTTTATAAGCTGAACAGATCATTCAAAAGGTTGGATTTTATGAAGAACAATACAGGATCAAATTTGGACGAATTTATGTTAAGTAGATGACACAAACTTGCTTGCTGACACTGAGGAAGGCTTGAAATATTTGCTACAAAAGGTCAGGGACTGCAGCATTCAATATGGATTGCATCTCAAGGTTATAGGAAAAAAACTCTCATTACTGGGCCAATAAGCAACATTCTGATAGATGTAGAAAAGAATGAAATAGTTAATGATTTCATCTGGCTCAGATCCACAATCAACACCCTTAACAGCTGCTGTCAGGAAATCAAAAGACAAGTTGCACTGGGGAAATCTGCTGTGAAGGACCTTTCCAGAGTGCTAAAGTACAATGATGTCAGTGTAAATCTAATGTGTTCCTGATCCAAGTCATGGTTTTCTTAATTCCTGTCTATGCATCTGAGAGCTGGTAAATGACTAAGGATAACAGAAGAATAATTAATGCATTTGAGCTATGACACTGGAGAAGAGTATTGAACCTACTGTGGTCTACCACAGAGAAGAAACAGGTTTCTCTGGAGATGGTAGAACCAGGTTGATCATTGAATGTAAAGATTTTTAAATTCCACTTCACATACATGGGCATGTGTTGTTAGGAGGGACTAGTCCTTGGAGAAGTACTTTATGCTTGGAAGAGTAGAAGGTCAATGCAAGAGAGGAAGGTCCTGGATGAGATAGACTGACATAGTGACTGTAGCAATGGAGTCAGATGTGTCAGAGATGATGAGGTTGGCTCAGAATAGGGCATGGTTCAAAGGCATTGTTCATAGAGTTTCTGAATTTTAGTTGACAAAATGGTAAATATCAGCAAAAACAATGAAAAAAAATTTATATATTTACAGTAACCACAGAAGTTTTTTGAAAATGATACTAAGTCTGTGCTATGGTCGCTATGAGTCGCAGGCGACTCGACGGCACATAACAACAACAACAACAACAACAACATATTAATTCTTCAAGAAGCTGGTCTCTATGAAGAAGAATGTAGCATCAAGATTAGAGGAACATGCATCAATAACATTTGTTATGAAGATCACACAACCTTGCTTCCTTGGTGAGGAGGACTTGAAGTGCTTGGTGCAAGAAAGATCAGAGGCTACAGCCTTAAAAATAAGGTTCATATCAACCTTAAGAAAACAAAAATTTTCCTCACTGGACCTGTAGGCAACATCATGGTTGACAGAGAAAAGACTGATACTATCAACTACTTCATTTTACTCAGTATCAACAGTCATGAAATCAAGAGGTGTATTGCTCTGGTTTTGGAAGCAGGAGTGCCATCCACTTCCTAAATATCATGCCTCTGGAAACTCTGTGAACTTTGATAAATGTCTATGATTGTAGAGGGGTTTCAGGCCTTTTGTTTATGGGGTCGCTATGAGTTATGCTCAACTTGAAGGCAATAAAAAAACATCACCCTACTGAAGTCTGTTTGATGACTAAGGTTTATCTTATTTGGAGGGGAATTTCTTCAACATAGTAAAAAGTATATATGCAAACCTGGGAGACAGCATTGTTCTCAATGTAGAGAGAGTAAAGGCATTCCCTTTGAGTTTAGGAACTAGGCAAGGATGACCACTAACACCTCTCCTATTCTTTATTGTATTGTAAGTCTTAATGATAGTGATAAGGTAATAGAAGAAATAGGATGTATCCAAATTGGCAAAGAGGAGTTAAAAGTATCTCTATATGCAGATGATAGAAAACCCTAAAAACTGAGCAAGAAAACTACCAGATATAATTGACCAATTCAGCCAAGTGGCAGGATACATGATCAACATACAAAAATCAATAGGATTTCTCTATAGTGACAAAAAGAATAAAGAACTAGAGCTAAGAAAAGTAAACCCTTCACAATAGCCAATCACATGATTAAATACCTGTGAATAAATCTAATCATAAGCATAAAGGACCTATTAAAAGAAAATTACAAAGCATTACTACAAGAAACATAAAGAGACCTAAAGAACCGGAAGAACAGATCTTGCTCATGGATAGGAAGACTCAACCTTGTGAAAACGACAATACTACCAAAAGCAATTTACATGTTCAATGCAATCCCAATACAAATACCAATTCCATTCTTTAACAAGATTTAAAAGGCAAGCTCCAATTTCATTTGAAATGGAAAGAGGTCCCAAATAAATAAAGCACTCTTTAACAAGAAAAACAAGGTAGGAGGCATTTCACTCCCTGATTTAAAATCCTTCCATACTGCCGTGGTAATCAAGACAGCATGGAATTGGTACAATATCAGACACATAGATCAATGGAATAGAATTAAGAACCCAGAAATCAGCCCATCTACCTATGGTCAACTGATTTTTTACAAGGAGATGAAATCAGTTAAGTGGGGAAATGACAGCCTTTTTAACAAATGGTGTTGGCAAAATTGGAAAATTATCTGTTGAAAACTCAAGCAATATCCACACCTCACTCCATACAAAAAAACCAACTCAAAGTGTATCAAGGACCTAGAACTAAAACCAAGGATTATAAACTTCATTACAGAAAAGCTTGGAAGGACTCTAGGAGTTATAATCCCCAACATAAACAGTTTCCCAAGCATCCTGAAAAACCTACAACCAGGAGAGGATAAAATAGATGAATGGAACCTTCTAAGAATCAAATTCCTATGCCACAGACTGGAAAAACATATTTGGACCTGTCAGATAAGGGACTTATATCTAGAATTTATAAAATACTCAGGCACCACAACAAGATAAAGCTAAACAACCCAATTGAAAAATGGGTACAGGATATGAACAGACACTTCACCAAAGAAGAAATTCATAAGGCCAACACACACATGAAGAAATGTTCAAAATCCCTAGCTCTAAGAGAGATGCATATTAAAAAAACCATGAGATAGCATCTCACCCCACTAAGAATAGCAAAATTTAACAGAGCAGCAAACAACAAATGTTGGTAAGGTTGTGGAGAAACTGGAACCCTTAGTCACTGTTGGTGGCAGTGTAAAATGGTGCAACCACTATGGAAGTCAATATGGCACTTTTTCAAAAAGTTGAAAAGAGAAATACCATTTGACCCAGAAATTCTAATAGTGGGAATATACCCCAAAGAAACCATCACTGCCACCCAAGCTGATATATGCACATCTTATGTTTATTGCTGCTTGTTCACAATCACAAAGAGTTGGAAATACCCCAAGCACCCGTCAACAAACAAATGGATAGAGAAGTTTTGGTATATTCACACAATGGAATACTATGCTGCATTGAAAAATCAAAGAACTCATGAAATACTATACAAGTATATATGCAAAACTAAGAGCCAATATCATTTTTAATGGAGCAAAACTAGAGGCATTTCCTTTGTTAACAGGGACCAGACAAGAACATTCACTATCACCACTCCTTTTCAATATTGATTTGGATGTGTATGCTAGGACAGTAGGACAAGAGAAGGAAATAATTGGCAAAGAAGTAGTAAAAATGTCACTATATGCAGGCTATATGAGAGGGTACACAGAAATCCCAGAGGATTCAACAAAAACAAAGAATTATTCGACCTAGTGCACGAATTTAGTAGAGTGTCAGGATAGAAGATAAATATACAAAAATCAGTCTGAATGTTTTAGTAATCAAAAAATCACTCTACAGCAACAACAAAAAATATGTAAAAGGAAACTAAGAAAGCAATACCATTCACAATAGCATATTACAAACTAGAGACACTAGGGAGCTCTGGTGGCCTAGTGGTAAGACTGCTGCAATCCCAAAAACACATTCTCAAACTCACCAGGTCTTCAGGAGGAGGAAGATGGGAAATATCCTTCCGTGGAATGAACTGTCTCTGAAAACCCTTCAGAGGCTCAGCTATAGGTCAGCTTTGACTCACTAATACATATGTTGTTGTTGTTGCTGCTGTTGTTGTTATGTGCCATCGAGTTGCTTGCGACTCATAGCTACCCTATGTACAACAGCCCTAAACTCTGCTCTGACCTGTGCCAATCACACTGTCTCTGACACTCCCATCCTGATTACCCCAGTCACTGAATCAATCCACCTCATAGAGGGCCTTCCCCTCCTGCGCTGTCCCTCCACCCTCCCAAGCATGATATCCTTCTCCAAGGACCAGTCTCTCCTTAGAACATGTCCAAAGTATGTTAGATGGAGCCTCAGAATCCTTGCCTCCAAGGAGCCACCCAGGCACAAAAGACCTTTATAAAGAAATCTATAGAATTGTATTGTGAGAAACAATTAGACATCTGACTAGATAGAAAAATAGTTCCTATTCATGGATAGGAGACTCAACAAGGTAAAAATGGTAATCCTACCAAAATCAATCTACATGTTAAACACAATCCCAATACAGATACCATATTTACTTTTCAAAGTAATTGAAAAGGCAATTTGCAAGTTTATTTAGAGAGGAAAGAGACCCTGAATAAGCAAACACTTCTGCAAAACAAAATTGAAGTGATAGGCTTATCACTCCCTGATATCAAAACCCACTAGACAGTCATAATATCTAAAATATCATGATATTTATTCAATGAGAGACACATGAAACAATGGATCAAAATTAATAACACATAAATTGAGCCATTTACCTATGGCTGACTGATATTTGACACAGAAGCAAAGTCTATCAAATAGTGAAACAACAAATCTTCAATTAATGGTGCTGGAAAAACTGGACTTCTACATGCAGAAAGCTAAAGCAGGATTCATATCTTGCACCATAAGAAAAATATCAACTGAGCTTGGATTAGAGTTCTGGGATTGTCTAAAACCTTAAAAATTATAAGAGATAAAATCAAACCGTATTTACAAACTCTAATCTATGATACAAATAGGCTTGCAAATACAGCCAGAAATTCACAAAAAGCATAAGAGAAAATCAAAGAATGAGACCTTCTAAAAATTAACTCTTATGCATCAAAAACCTTTCCAAGAGTGTGTATAGAAAATCTACCGACGGGGAAAAAATTTTGACAATGAAACTCAGGCTAGAATCCTATAATGAATGTTTGCAGAATACTATAGGGCCTCCACAAGAAAAAGACTGATAACCCAATCACAAAATGAGCAGAAAACACAGACTTTCCCAAAAGGAAGACATTCAGATGGCAAAAAATACTCATGAAGAAATGTTCAAAATAAATGACAAAAAGAGAGAAGTGAATTAAAACCACAATGATATACCATCTCACCCCAACAACAGTAGCCAAGTTTAGCAGGAAAGCAAGCAATAGATGTTGGAGAGGATGTGAAGAGATTGGATCTCTGAAGTATTGCTGGTGGGATTGTAAAAAGGTACAAACATTCTGTAAGCTAGTTTTATGTTTCTTCAAAAAGATGAAAGTAGAATTTCAATATTCCATTTCTATGAAGATACTCCAAGTGAAATAGAACCAAGACACAAATGGAGATTTGTGTACCTATGTTTATAGCAGTGTTATACACAAAGGAAAGAAAATGAAAACAGCCCAAACAACAACAAAATAATAAAACAGTCCATAAACAAATAAATGGATTTAGAAGTTATGGTACATTCATGCAATGCATATTCATACTATGGTATATTCATACTATGCAGCACTAAAGCACAATGATTTAGTAAAATATTATGTAACATGGGAGAGTCTAGAGAGCATTAATCTGAGTGAACTAGCTCAGTCTCATAAGGACAAATAATGCATAAGAAAATTGTTTTAAAGATAGAAGGATAACTTGTCAGATGTGTACAAAAGTTCAAGAGAGGAAGGAGAAAGAGACAAGGAAAGTGTGTGTGTGTGTGTGTGAGAGAGAGAGAGAGAGAGAAAGAGGAAGAGACAGAATCACTATGTTAACAGAGTTTGGCAGAAAAAGGGTGCATGAAGGAATTAGGAAAGATCCAATGGGGACCTGAAAATATGGGGTAATAGTAGACAGAGACCAGTGGTGATAAATTTTCAAAACACAATGTATAAATGGAGCCCTGGTGGCTTAGTGAATCTACCAGATTCTCTACTCAGAAGAAGGGGCAATCTCTTCCTGTGTTAGATCTGATTTGACGGTAAACACAAACAAACAAAACCACAATATATAATAAAAAAAAAGATTTATAGCTTCTGAAAGACAAAAGAAGGTAGCCATGAGTCAGAATTGTCTGGATTGTAATGAATCTATATTTCAATAATCAAGTTCATTTTTGTGTTCTTTCTTTATTCAATTTGCACTTGCAAATAACTAATAAATGTTTTGTTTAACAGTGAGACTTTGTCTTGTTTTGACTCATAGTAGTAAATGTCATCACTGTGTCTTTCCTCAAATGTAGTAAATTACAGTTCCAATTTATTACATATTGCTAAGTCTGTATACATGTTCACCTTTCATTTTGTTCAAAGTTATCTTCAATGAATGATTTGTTGGTCTTGAACATTTCTTTCATGTGATTTTCTGCATTATTTCTCTCACTGAGGCTCTAATTTCCAACCACAAATCTTTCTTTCAACCCTCACATTCAACTAGCAATTAATTATGCTTGAAAAGGTGGAGGGTCAGCACAGGAGAGGAAGACACTGGGTGAGATGGATTGACACAGTAACTGGGGTAATGAGGTAGGTAGGTCAGAGACAGTGAGATTGGCTCAGGATAGGGCAGGGTTCAAAGATACTGTTCATAGAGTCACTATGAATCACAATCCACTCAGTGAGAACATAACAAAAATAGTTACTATAATATACAGCTTCGGCATATCAGGAATCACATATATGGTGCAGGACAGGACAAGGTTCAGTTTTGTTGTTCATAGGGTCATAGTAACTTTGGTACAAATTTGTTTTCATAGGACCATAGCAATATTGGTACACAAAATGAAATTCCTACTATTTCAGCTTTTGGTGTTTCTGAATCATCTATATCAAATGAAACTCTGGATGGTTTATATTCTACATAAAATTTATCTTTATAGGTAGACTTTTGAAATTTGGAATACTAGAGAGTTTTTTTACATTATTTTGATGTAATAAAATAATTGACAATTCAATTATAAATGGGATAAATTATGAAGCTAAAAATGTACAAATGCAAAAGGCAAATTCAATACCTAGCAGTAAATATCAGTGACTCTCAAGAAATCATATCTAAGACTATTTGGGCAATGGCATCACCCTCCAGGTTCTGGGTATCTTGATAAGGACTCTTAGGTGCATAAATTTACAGGACACAATTGAGGGCCACAGTTTAATAAATAACAAACATAATTTTAGAATTATTTACTTGATCATTGCCTTAATTCATACCTAAATATGATTTTCTGAAGTAAAGGATAGGCTCTCATAAAGCTTCCTTCTTTCAAAAAGTTGAGCAAAAGATAAGTTGTCAATCATTTTATCTTGCTTGGATCAACAATCAACACTATTGGTACCAACAGTCAATAAATCCAATGTGTTTCACAGGGCAAGTTCACTCTCAGAGTCCACTCCAAAATACTCAAGAGTAATGATATCAGTTTGAAGACTAAGATGCACCTGATTCAGGTTTTGATCTTCTCAATTACCTGCTATGCATCTGACAGTTGGACCATTAATAAAGATGGCAGAAGAAGAATTGATATCTTTGAATTGTTGTGTTGGGGAAGAGTGCTATATATCACCTGGAATGTCCAAAGAAGAAGCAGACATAACTTGGAAAAAGTAGAGCCATAGTGCTCCTTGGAGGTAAAGAGGGCAAAGCTTTATCTCTCATGCTTTGAGTATGTTGCTAGGAGAGGCTGTTCCTTGAAAATGGACATAATACTTGGAATGATGAAGGGTTAGCAAAAGAAAGGAAGACTCAATGAGATGAATTGATACAGTGACTGCTATCACGGCATTATGCAAGTCAGAGATGATGAGGATGACACAACATAGGAAGTTAAGATCTGTTGTTCATAAGGTTGCTCTGAGTTGTACTTAACTTGAAGGCAACTAACAACAACAGCAAGAAAAAAGCTGTTAAATCCATGCTTTCTCTCATTAGTATTTGATATCAGAAAGAAGGTTGAGTGATAAGCATGGTTTGTTGTTTTTGTGTGTCATTGAGTCAGAATCAACTCACAGCTGTCTCTCCAGTGAGTTTTCAGAGACAGTTAATCACATGGGAAGAGATTCCCCATCTTTCTTCCACAGAGCAGCTGGCTGATTTGAACCTTATGCCTTCAGGTTTACAATGCAGGTTTTAGGCCACTAGGGCACCCTAATAAGCATAGTAACATGAAAAATATTGGTAAACATTAAATGATTGTAAAATGGCATCTTAAAAACAGTAATAACTAGATAGAATGATGACAGGATGTGTATATAATGTCATTTTAAAAAAGTAGGTGAAATGCCAAAACCAGGCAATAATATTACTAAGAAAGAAAAGTATAGACTAATGTCTTTTATGAAATCCTTAACAAAATTCAATGTCTTTTATTAAAATCCTTAACAAGATTCTAGCGAATAGAATCCAAAAACACATAAAAATAATTCATTATAACCAAGTAGGATTCATAGCAAGTTTGCATGGATGATTCAACATAAGAAAAACAATCATTACAATTCACCATATTATCAAAACAAATAACAACTCTATGATCTTAGCAATTAATGCAGAAAAGATATTTGACAAATTCAATACCACTTCCTGATAAAGACACTGGAATAGAAGGGAATTTTCTCAGCATAGTTAAAAGTATATATGCAAAACCAAGAGCCAACATCATTCTCAATGGAGAAAGACTAAAAGCAAACAGGGGCCAGACAAGGATGTCCATTGTCACCACTTCTATTCAACATTGCATTGCAAGTACTTGATAGGGCAATGTGACAAGAAAAAGAAATAAAAGGCATCCAGAAAAGCAAAGAAATGGTTAAATTATTGCTATGTGCAGATGATATGATAGTGTACACAGAAAACCCCAAGAACTCAACAACAACAAAAAACTTGTTAGAGAAAGTAGACCAGTTTAGCAGAGTGGCTAAATAGGATCAATATCCAAAAGTCAATGGGAGTCCTCTACAATAACAAAAAGAACTTAAAGAAAGAAATCAGAAATCAATACCATTTATAACAGCAACAGCAAACTGAGATACTTGGGAGTGAACCTAAATAGAGACACAAAAGACCTATACAAAGAAAACTGAAGAACATTTCTGCAAGATGCAATAAAATACCTAAATAAGTGGAAAATGCTTCCTATTTATGAATAGGAAGATTCTTTATTGTGAAAATAACAATCGTATCAAAAGAAATCTACATGTTCAACACAATACCAATACAAATACAAATTCATTTTTCAGGGAGATTGAGAAGGAAATTTTCAAGTTTATGTCTAGAGGAATGAGACCCTAAATAAGCCAAGCACACCTAAAAAACAAAAATGAAGTGAAGGGCATAACACACCCTTACCTCTAAAGCTACTGCACAGCAGTAGTAATCAAAACAACATTGTACTGGTACAATGACAGCACATAGACCAATGGAATAACTGAGAATCCAGAAATGGATCCTGCTCTCTATGGTCAACAGATATTCAACAAGGAAATACGTCCTATCAAATAGAGAAATGACACCGTCTTCAACAAATGGTGCAGGCGAAACTGGACTTTTGCTACATGCAGAGAGCAGAAACAGGATCTACATCTCACATCATACACAAAAATCACCTCAAGGTGGATCAGAGACAAGGATGTAAAGCCCCAAGCTATAAAGTTCATCAGAGATAAACTGGAATTTAACCTAGGCGGCCTAGTCTGTCATGTAAAGAGACAGCCAAATACAGCCAGAAAGGCAGAATCTGGAGAGGATAATATTGATGAATTGGAGCTTCTAAAGATTAAATCTTTGTACACATAGAAAAGTTTTTCCAACAGAGTGAAAAGAATACTACTGATGGAGGGAAAAAAATTGCACTATCATTTCAGACAAGGGTCTCATATTAAAAATTTGCAGAATCCCACCGAGCCTCTTAAAAAAAAACCAAAAAACAACCAACAGCAAACTGATAACACAATTACAAATTGGGCAAAAGTCATGGACTTTTCACAGGGGAAGATATTCAGATGATTAACTAAGACATAAAAAAATGCTCAAAATCACTGGCAATAAGATAGATGCAAATCAAAACCACAATTAGATACCATCTAATTCCAGTATCAGTGGCATAGTGTATTAGGACAGCAAGTAATAAACGTTTGAGAGGATATGATGAAATAGGAACTCTTACACTGTGGGATTATAAAATGGTACAACTCTGGAAGGCAATTTGGCATTTCCTCAAAAAGCTGAACATAGACTTAGCTATTCCACTGCTTGTAATATACCCCAATAAAATAAGAACTGAGGCACACCTTAGTCTTCAAACTGACATAAGTACTCCTCAGTAATTTGGAAAAGTCCTGAACTGCCCTTTTTCCTAGTGCAATGTGTCTCATTTCTTGACTGCTAGTACCAAGCATGTTACTTCTCAAATCAGCAGTGTTCACAGCAGCACTATTTACCATCACGAGAACTTAGAAACAGCCCAAATGTTCAGCCACAATCAAATGACTTGAAAAATTATGGTGCATCCACATGATTGAATGCTATGCAGCATGAAGGAGTAATGATTTTGTAAACCACTACCCAACTGGGACTAGAGAACATTATGCTTAGGGAACGAATTCATTCTTGTAAGGACAAATACTGCACAGGACCATTGTTATAGAACGTGTATCAGGATCCAAGGAGGGAGGTTGGGAGAAGAGGGGTGAGGATGGACAGGGTGGTAGGGTTGCAGGATTTGATGTGTGGAGGTAAGAGTGGGTAAAGGCAATGGGAAAGATCTCGTGTGCAATGAAACATAAATGAACTTTTTAAATAACTCAGTTATGTTGTTGTTATTGTTAAGTGCCGTCAAGACGTAGAAGTCTTATAATGCCCCTTAGAATGAAAGACCTGAAAATTTGTATAACCTTCATTGTTTGTCCAAGTTCATAGGGTTTCTGGAAGCAAGCTATTATGGAAGTGGAGGTCACCCCTGCTTCCAAGCTTGTTTTAATCAGAGAGCTTCACCAAACAGTGTCCGCCATAGGTAACCATTATCACATTTGATGCATTAGTGTCACAGTGATTAACATCACAGCCACCAAGAGTTACCTTTGTACAGCAAACGGTCACAGATGAAAATTGTCCACTTTGGCTTGGTCTTATGTGTTGTTGTTGTTATGTGCCGTCGAGTTGCTTGCAACTCATAGTGACCCTATGTACAACAGCTCTGAACTCTGCTCTGTCCTGTGCCAATCTCATTGTCTCCGACACACTCATCCTGATTGCCTCAGCTACCGAATCAATCCATCACCCAGAGGGCCTTCCCTTCCTGCACCTGCCCTCCACCCTCCTAAGCATGATGCCCCTCTCCAAGGACCTCTCCCTCCTTACAACATGTCCGAAGTATGTCATACGAAGGCCCAGAATCTTTGCCTCCAAGGAGCAGACTGGTATAACCCTCTCCAGGATGAATTTGTTTGTTCTCTTAGCAGTCCATGGAACCTTCAGCACTCTTCTCCAACATCAAAGCTCAAAAAGCATCAATTCCTGGTTGCTGGTGCCAAGAGTGTTGATTGTGGAGCCAAGCAGACCGAATCTGTGAACAATCTAAATTTCTTCACCATCCATCTTGATGCTGCCAATTGGTCCAGTGGTGAGAATATTTGTCTTCTAGACATTGAGCCTCAATCCATATTGAAGGCTGCAGTCCCTGACCCTCAGTAGCAAGCGCTTCAGGTCCTCCTCAGCTTCAGCAAGCAGGGTTAGGTCATCTGCATACATTTCTCCTCATAGAGCTCAGCCTCCCTGATAATCTGTTCTGCTTACAGCTTGAAAAGGTATGGAGATAGGATACATCCCTGTCGTACACCCTTCCCAATTTTGAACCATGCAGTGTTTCTTTGCTTTGTTCTGACGACTGCCTCTTGGTTCAAGCATAAGTTTCATATTAGTACTATCAAGTGTTCTGGGATTTCCATTCTTCTCAGAGTCCGCCACAGTTTGTTATGGTCCACACAGTCAAACGCCTTTGCATAGTCAATTGAAGCACAGATAGACATTCCTTTGGTATTCCCTGCTTTCAGCCAATATCCATCTAACATTAGCTACAATATCCCGAGTACCACGACCCCTTCTAAACCCAGCCTGGACTTCTGGTAGTTCTCTGCTGATGTGCTGTTCCAGTCATTTCTCATGTAGTTTAGTATTATACTATTTGTTTTTTGTGCTAGTTCTTTGACAATGGAGCTAAGTCTTGAATTTTTCCCCCCTCACAGTAGGAGGCCTGGAAGAACACTGGAAACATTTATTAGTCTGTAGGGAGTTGTGCTGCCAACTCAAAGGAGGCACCTCTGTAGGTTCGAACTTACCAGAAGCTCAATGAAAGAGAGATGTGAAATCTCCTGTACAACTTACAACCTCTTGAACATTGTCAGGTCAGTTTTAAGTTGATTCCACTTAGATAACAATGATTTTGGGTTACATTTTGAGATATTAGGATAGGGAACTCTGGTAGTTAAGTCTATAGTGAATTGCACTGATAACTCACAGGCTACATATCTTTGGTGGTTTGAATTCCCTAGCCACTCCTTGGGAAAAAAATTAGACAGTTTCTTCCCATGAAATTGGCTACTAGAGGGTATATTATGAGATGAAACTAACTCAACAGCAATGAGAGAGATTTCTTAGTAAAGAGAGTAACTGGTATCTTAGCCAAATATGAGTTGCACTATTTACCTAAAACTCATGTCTTTCTGGTGATTTGGATCTAATGGCAGCTCCAGGAGGACTGTGGTGTTAGGGATTGATTGTCCAAAATGACTTCCCTAGCTATTTGGGCAATAGGGAATAGGGCATGTTAGACTATTCACAAGGGGATTGGCCTGTCTCTCAATTAAATTAAGCTAATTCAGTAGCAGAATGAGAGAATCTCACCACTAGCAAAGAAGAAGCAAGAGAACACAGTGCCTCTTTAGAGTCGGAGACTCTTGTGCCAGCCAGACCAGGGTCTACAGGAGCAGCAGCCATATCAAAGAACCAGAGACATGAGACACCTTCTACCCCATGGGGGACCAGAGCTAAGGGAATTTGCCCAGATTTGTTGGAGGGCTTGAGGGGAGAGCCATGACTGGCAAGACAGAGAGCTTTGTAACACTGACCTAAAGCCACTAGGCTCAAAGCTGAGGCATCTGCAAGTACATTTTGGAAGCTGTTCTGACTGTATCTAGATGCCCAACTTTTGACTTCTCTAACATAACTCTGTGTGGTCTGTGAGATATTGCATCAAATTTTCAACTCAGTATAGTAGTAAGATTGGTGTTGGAATGAGTAGAAATATGTGTGAAGCTACGGAGGACATGTCTGACGTTATGGGAATTTGTTTTGTATTGTTGATTGATCTCCAATGTGGAGATGGTAAAAGTCAGATAAGGCCGTGCCTACTCAGCCCTTGCTGTTTTTACAAGGATTTTTTATTTATAATTTGTTCTGCTAAGATTAGTAGCAGGCCAGTTACAAGAGGGGGTCCCATCATTAATCGATGATGTCCCAGATGTTTGATCCGCTGTGTAACTCCTTGATTTCCAACATGAACTCTTCCTACTTTGTTCAATTGTCCCATTCTTCTGTGTCTCTTGGGTTAGGTGGTTTACTAAAAGGTCTCAAAGAGACTCACATGCATAAGAATAATAACTGACATGGCTCTAGGTGATGCAGGCCAAAGTTGTAGAAACTGGTGAGCATTGTAGACTGTCAGTTGTGATGTAATTGAATGTGGTGCCCCAAAGTCCCAGGAAAGGAGAGATCTAGCAATGAGCTCCTACGAGTATATAAGCTTCTAATAGGGTAGCCTCCTTTACCCCATCCTAATCCTATCTCCTCAATACAAAAATACTTCAACAAAAAAATACAGTTAATCAATGGCTAGGAAAGACATTTTTAGCAATAAACCTTTGACATCACAGATGAGCAATTTTCTCCTGTGTGTTTTATAGCCTTGAAAAATTAATCAGGCACAGTTATGAATTGGTTTCAACTTTCTGGCAATAGCTTAGAGTTTTATTTTGAGTATGCTATCTTGTCAGTCTCCTGGGAAGAATGTTTTTCCATTGTTTAATTATTACACTGTTCCCCCATGTAATATTCTTGTAAGATAAAACTGTTTACAGTTTTATCCACAAGCTCAACCTACCATCAAACTCAAATGACTGATATCACAGTCTAGAGATTCAGATATTGTGGGTCTTCCTTGCAAACTCAAACTGAAGCTGAAGCAAATAAAAGCAAATGCATGAGAACCAAAATATGACCTCGAGTGCATCCTATCCAAATTTCATACTCACTGCGGTAGACATAATCTGGATAAAAATTTACCTTCTGTGCCTTCAAAGATCCATGGACTATAGAATTACTTACTTAACTTTATGGGTTGTTGTTGTTATGTGCCGTCGAGTCATCTGCAACTCATAGCGACCCTAAACCCTGCTTTATCCATTGCCAATCTTATTGTCTCCAACACACCTATTCCCATTACCCCAGTGACTGAATCAATCCATCCCATTGAAGATCTTCCTCTCCTGTGTTGTCCCTCCACCCTTCCAAGCATGATGTCCTTCTCCAAGGACTGATCCTGCCTTGCAACATGTCCAAAGTATGTCAGAGGAAGTTTCAGAGTCCTTGCCTCCAAGAAGCAGCCTGGCTTCACCCTCTCCAGGATGAAGTTGTTTGTTCTTCTAGCAGTCAATGGTATATTCAGTACTGTTCTCCAGCACAAGTACTCAAGGCGTCAGTTTTACTTCTATCTTCCCTAGTCATTGCCCAGCTTTCTGATGTATCACAAGTGATTGCAAAGACCTTGGCTTGTATCAGGCACACCTTAGTCTCCAGAATGACATCCTTGTTCTTCAGTACTTTGGAGAGGTATCTGACAGCAGACTTTCGTTATTTAAATCCCTGGCTGCTGGTACCAAAGTGTTGATTATAGAGCCAAACAAATGGAAGCTATCAACAGTCTCTCTTTTCACCATCTATTATAATGCTCTCCATCGGCCCGGTGGTATAAAATAAAAATTTTATTTAAGAAAGAAAAAAAAGCTAGTGAAATCACATAAGATAGTATGGGTGTTTTATACATGGATTCACTTGTAGTCACTGTATAAGTACAGTGTATAAGCAAACAAAAAATAATAATCATGAGTCTAGAATACAAAATTGTTTTGGATCCTTATTAGCTTAATGAACTAAAATGTAATTTTTTTTGTAATTAATACTAATGAAAGTTTAGAGAGACTTTGAATTTCCATTCATTCATTGTTGCACTTTTCTCCCTGCCCACTCCTCCCCCCCTTCACTCTTCTCTATGAAAAGTGAAAAATTCTTGCATTGTTATACAATCCCTCCCTACCTAACCTACCCCACCTAACTCCCCAGCTTTTATTTTCTATTTTATTTATTTATTGAAATCCATGTGGAATTTCATTTTAGAAGTAGATTTCAAAGACTTCAAATTTTTCAAAGACACATTTAATGGCCTTGTTTTCATCATTTTGGATGGTGTTTTTCCAGTCTTCAAAGTGAATCTCCAGAAGATTTAATACCGGCATGCACCTTGGGCCAAATCCTTCAGATATTCTTAAAACCAGTCAGATTTTGGATTCTCAGCATTTCCTGTGTCAGGAATATAAGGAGATTAATTAGTTGCTTTGGTGAAAACTTGCATATACTGACACACTGGACATTTAAATTATCATTTAGAATGTAGACTATTACATACCTTTATGGCTAAATTTTCGCAGGGATGAAGAAGTAGAGAAATTTCTTGACCTGGATCTCTTAACAGTAGAGGCATAGAGATGAAGGGCAGTGAGGAGGACCACCAGGAGTCTAGTTGTAAACGTCAAAGAACTGCTCTCAGAAGATGATTTTGTAGTAAATGTTTCTGGAGTTGTGTTAAGGACGGGAGTGATAGATCTCGCTGGTAGGAGAAGCATCAGAAGCAGTAGTCCGACGCTTAAGGGTTTAATCTTCACTACCCTGGCCATTTCTACTCTGAGCAGTGCACCAGATTCACTCACAAGTACTTTAAGTTCTTGTGTTCAATGCAAGCACTGGCTAGAAGGTGAGAAAGATGAAGGATGAATCGTCACAATAGTCGTGTAAATTCTGACGTGGCATGATTCTCTCTTGTTCCCTTCGAAGTCCTGAGCAAGGATCCTCTTCCCTCCCGGAAACTCTCAACCATGAGGGTCTTGGGCGTGTGGGACAATGCCAATATGTTGAATTTTAAATAGGACGAATAATCCACTAAGCTATCGGGGGACAAAAAAAAAAAAAAATAAACAACCATGAAGGCGTGCAAAAACCAAAGAAACAAAAGCTCAATGCATGAGTCGTTCTGATTGGTGCGATCTGTGTTGGTGAGAACAGAACTCCTTCATATGGTTTGCAGGCTTGAAATCTTTCCAGTTTACCTCATCGATCTCAGCAGAGTTTTGGTAGCTACTTTGTCTTCAGCTGGTGATCTTTCTGTTAACTGGCCAATGTTTAACTCTGTGTACTATCGGGACATTCAATTCACAGGACAATAGACAGCTGAATTCTAAGTTGCAAAGAATAAACCGGAAATGGCATAGTCAAACTTATTGTCATTCATGTACGAGCTTGATGGGAAACCCTTACAAACACCAGCTCAGGAACTTTAACAGGGATGAGAATCTTTCAAAAGATCACACTCAAATAAGAAATAGTGCCACCAAATAAGTGGATCAAAATAAGGAATTCTACATTATAGGTACCATGTCCCTGAATAGTGGGTAAGTAAATAATGAAATCATTGAATGGTGAGAAGGTGAGAAAATTATAAATGGTGAGAAAATTTTTTTATTATAATTTTCTCACCATATTATAGATTGCTCCAAATGATGGTATAGAAGGGAAAAATATTAAATTCAATGCAAAAGAATGTTGTATCATAATAATAAAACCAACAAAACACCGAGATAAAATGTGAGAAAGGTGGGGAAAGTATCAATATAATTAAATTATATCTTACTATTATGAAAATAACTTAAAAATTATATAATTTATAGATGGCAAAACATTTATATAAAATAATACAAACTAAAAAAAAGATTGTATAGTTAGATAAGCAAAAAAAATGTGTTATATTGCCATTTCCTCTACTATGGAAATTAACATTGAAAATGACCTCAAATATGTGAAACTCAGAGTGGCATCCATTTCCTAAAGAGCATGCCTCTGGAAATTCTATGAACTTCGATAAATGTTGATAGTTGTAGGGGAGTTTCAGGCCTTCTGTTCATAGGGTTCCAATGAGTCATTCTCGACTTGAAGGCAATAAACAGCAAAAACAGAGTGATTTAGTCGAAGAAAAAGTATCATATCGCCTCCCCCTTAACACTTTGTAGGATTTTTTTTCTCCTCATAACTTTCAATGCATTCTCTCCTGGAAGATTGGTTATGATTCCATAGCTTTTTAGATATTTTCATGTATTAAAATATTTTACTCTTTCTTGGTCAGTCTTTAATATCACATCAAGTTATCTACTCTCCCCTCACCAGATCATCAGAAAAGGAGGGAATTGTGTCTCTCCTTTTCCATAGCCTCCTTCTTCACTACCATTATTCTGCCTTCTCCCTTTTACTTGCTTATATAATACCAGAATAAAAAGTGGTAAATATAAAACATTCATAGGAAGAGGCTTTTGTATTTAGATGTATTGTGATGGGCAAGTCTGTGGTTAGAGACCTTTCTAAGATACTGAGGTGCAACAATGTCAGTCTGGAGACTAAGGTGCACCTGATACATGTCATGGTCTTTGCAATCACTTGCTATTCATCAGAGATCTAGACAATGACCAGGTATGATAGAAGGAGAATTGATGCCTTTGAGTTGTGGTGTTAGAGAAGAGTATTGAATGTACCTTGGACTGCTAAGAAAACCAACAGGTTTGTCCTGAAGAGGGTGAAGCCGGGCTGCTGCATAGAGGCTAGAGGCAAAGATTCTGAAACTTCATCTGACATAATTTGGACATGTTGCAAGGAGGGACCAGTCCTTAGAGAGGGACGTTATGCTTGGGAGGGTGGAGGGACAGCACAGGAGAGGAAGACCCTCGATGAGATGGATTGATTCAGTGACTGGGGTAATGAGGGCAGGAGTGTCAGAGATAGTGAGATTAGTACAGGGCAGAGTTTAGGGCTATTGTACATAGGGTCACTATGAGTTGCAGATGACTCAGCGGCACATAACAACAACAACAACATTAATAAATTCACATAATATACATATATAAATATATACATATATTGTTGTTATGTGCTGTCGAGTTGACTGATATAGATATGTATATCTCATATCTATCTATATAAATAAAATACTATTATGTGCTGGTGAGTTGCTTGTGAAGCACAGTGATCCTATGTACGAGAGCCTTCCCTCTCTAAGGACTGGTCTTTCTTTGCAACAGGCCCACTTGATGTCAGACAAAGCTTCAATATCTTTGCCTCCAATGAGCAGACCACTTTCACCCTCTCTAGGATGAACATGTTTGTTTTTCTAGCAGTCCATGGTATATTCAACACTTATCAAGCACCACAGCTCAAAGGAATCAATTCTCTTTCTATCATCCCTAGTCACTGTCCAGCTTTCTGACACATAGCATGCACTTGTAAAGACTATGGCCTGCATCAGGTGCACCTTAGTCTCCAGCCTGACATTGTTTATCCTCAGTACTCTGGAGAGGTCCCTGACAGCTGACTTTCCCAATGCATTTTGTCTCTTAATTTTCTGGCTGTGGGCAACAAGAGTGTTGACTGTGGAACAAAGCAAACTAAAACAGTTAACAATGTCAATCTCTTCACCATCCATAATGATGCTGCCAATTGGCCCAGTCGTGAGAACCTTTGTTTTCTTGATGTTGAGGTTCAATCCACAGTGAAGGTTGCAGTCCTTGACCTTATGTTTCATGCTCTTCAGGTTTTCCTTAATTTCAGCAAGCAGGGTTGTATCATCTGCACAATGTAGGCTGTTGATGAATCTTCCTTCAATCCTGATGTCCCATTCCTCCTTGTATAGCCCAGCATCCTACATGATCTGTTCTACATACAGATTGAAAAGGTATGAAGACAGAATACATCCCTGTAGGACACCCTTCCTGATTTTGAACCATGCGGTATCTCCTTGCTCTTTTCTGATGACTGCCTCTCTTTTCAAGTATAGGCTTTGCATAAGCACAATCAAATGTCCCCAATCTTCTCAGAGTCAACTACAGTTTGTTGTAAACCATACAGTCAAAAGGTTTTGCATAGTCAATGAAACACATAAATATTCCTCTGATACTCTCTGCTTTCTGCCAAGATCCATCTAAAATTAGCTGTAATATCTCCACAGGCTGGGGCTCCCAGTTAAAATAGTTTGTTTAAAATAAATATATATAGTATACATAAATTTTCCTTTTTCCTCTCTCTTTTGGGTGTTTTTTTAGGACAGTTACTTCAAAACTTTTATTGAAGATACATTAACAATACTCTCATCTTACACCCATAGTAAAAGCAGTTAAAAAAATCAAAAGGTGTGTTGCATTGGGAAAATATTCTGTCGAATCTTCTGGTGATTAGGAACAGTGCTGAATATCCAAGGAACTGCCAAAATGACAAGTCTGTCTTGGAATAAGTGAAACCACATTGCTTCTTAGTGGCAAGGCTGTGAGATTTCATCTTACCTATTTTGAGCATGTTGTGAGAACAAAGATCTTATGCTTACCAAGATGGATTGTTAGAGAAAGAGGAGGAAGAATCTTAGCAAAATGGATGGACATAATGACAGTAACAATGGTGTCAACATAATAGAGATGGTGAGAGTAATGCAGGATAGGACAAGTTTCATATCTGATGTTCATGGGGTTGCTATTAGTCATAATTTACTGGATGGTACCAAACAAGAGTAATAAGCAAGGTATTTGTGACATTTAGTATAGCAAACACAGACAACATAACTACGTGCCTGATAAACCTATACACGGACCAAGAAGCTGTTTCTCAAAGAAAGAAAGGAATTGTTGTTGTTGTTGTTATGTGCCGTCGAGTCGCCTGCGACTCATAGCGACCCTATGTACAACAGCCCTAAACTCCGCTCTGTCCTGTGCCAATCGCACTGTCTCTGACACTCCCATCCCAATTATCCCAGTCACTGAATCAATCCACCTCATAGAGGGCCTTCCTCTCCTGCGCCGTCCCTCCACCCTCCCAAGAATGATGTCCCTCTCCAAGGACCGGTCTCTCCTCACTACATGTCCGAAGTAAGTTAGACGGAGCCTCAGAATCCTTGGCCCTCAGGCCAAGAAAAACCTATCTACATAGCAATTCTACAGGATGCATCACCTTTGACCGATAAATATTGCGACTATACTTCAGAGACACTGATCCCAACATAACGAACTACCATCAGCTGATGTGTTTGAAATCACAGAAGCCATGGAAAGCTTCATATATAAGTTATTAGATGGAGGGCTGGTGAAAGGGAGATAGATGTGAAGGGAGGGGGTAGAAGCGGATGGATATCCTGTGGGATGGTGAAGCAGGAAATAAGTGCATAAAGGTGCATGTGAGAAAGGCAGGGACAACACTGACACTAAAGTTAACTCCGCAAAAAGGGCTATAACTTTAACTTGCTGCTCTGTCTAATACTTCTCTTAATCTGAACATTCACATTGAGACAGACTAGGAAGAAGGATTGGCCATCCACTTCTGAAATAGCAGGCCTCTGAAAACCCTATGAAGAAAGGAATTGCCACTTGATTTAACATAAGGAAAAGTATGGGTCAGGATTGAATCCTTTTTCCATACTTGTTCAGTCTTTATTCTGACTAAATAATTTGCGAAACTGTGTTATTTGAAGAAGAATGTGGCATAAGAATTAGAGGAAGATGCTTCAACACCCTGCTTTATACAGAGGATGCACCTTGCTTGCCGAAAATGAGGAAGACTTTAAAAGACTACACCTTTCAATATGTATCACATGTCAATATCTAGAAAATAAAATCCTTATCATCAGACAAATAGGCAACATTATAATAAAGATATGACTGAAATAAGGAAAAAAACCCCATTTTGCTAGCACCTACTTTCAACCTCCATGGTAGCAACAGTCAAAAAACCAAAGTGTGTATTGCAAAGGGCAAATCTGTAGTCAAGGACCACTTTCAAATGCTAAAGAATGAGGATGTCTATTTAAATGCACGTGATTCAAATCATGATATTTTCAGCTGATTTCTATATTTCTAATTTAGACAATGAATAAGGAAGACTGAAGAATAACCAGTATCTTTGAATTGTGGTGCGGGCTGGAAGTGTTTAATATTTCTGGGACTGACAACAGAACAAATAAATCTGTCTTGGGGGGAGTGCAATCCTGATTCTCCTTAGAGGCAAAGGAAGTGAAACTTGATCTCACATGCTTTAGACAGGTTAGAATAGGCCAGTGCTTGTAAAAAGACATTATGTTGGGAAGTTGGTGGTGGTTGTCATCGTTAGATGCCACCTAGAGCGTCAGTAAAAGAGAAGACTCTCGGAAAGATGAGTTGACACAGTAACTGCAGCAATGGATGTGAGCATGGTGTTGATTGTGCTGATGAAGCAGGACAGAGCAAGTTTGCAGTTTGTGGTTCATAAGGTTGTTATGAATCATAGTCAAAACAGTGAAGATAACAATTGCTTATGATAGCCCTAGGCCTTTCTTGGTTGGTAGCCATCATCCTTTATATCTCCTTCTTCCTCTTCTTGCTCTCTCTTTTTCTAAATAACACCACTTATGTTAAAATCTACCCTACTCAAACTTCTCCCATGCTTTCTTCCACAGATGTAGTTAATCTGATTCCTATCAGCCCATCAGGTGAGGTCCATGTATGAAACCACCATTTGTGTCTTTTACAAAAGGTATTTGCAGTGAATAAATCACTGAAAAGACAAAATTTGATCATTTTATTTGCAGCTATATTTCTATCATCAAGTCCATATTTTCCAACTACTATTCCTTCTTCACTGTTTCCAACTTTTGCATTCCACTCACCAATATCATTAATGCATCTTGACTGCATGCTCAAGTTAATTTAAGACTGCAAGACTTGGTAAAATTCTCAATTGCTTCCTTTTTGGCTCTAGATGTAAGAGCATATGTTTGAATAATAGTTGTCTTACTGGGTCTTCAATATATGTGTATGGATAATGTGCTGTCACTCACAACATTGTGTTTCAGGATAGAACTTGAGATTGACTTTTTAACTATTCTTTTTCTACACCATTCTTTTTCTGTTTTTCATTCCCAGCATAGTATACCGTATCTGATTCAAAGTGGCCAAGGCTAGTCGATCTCATCTCACTAATGCCCCACTCTGTATGTTGATTCTCATGCATTCCATTTCATTTTTCAAAATTTATAGTTTTCTAACATTCAAGCTATCTACATTCCATGTTCCAATTATTAAAACAATATTTGTCTTTTCCCCCCCTCATTTTGATTGACTTACAATCTGTTTGGTTTTTAAAAATAACCTAAATAAGGTTAGCTTTAAGGCTAGGTAAATTGGGATAATTGAACAGATTTTTTAATAGGTTTTTTCCAAATGATTGATTAAAGCTAAGTTACATTACCTTTCTTTTCAACATTTTATGTGTAGAAAATTTTTATTTCAGTTAAGACATTTGTTATAACAAAAATTAAAACCAAGAAATCATTAAACTTAGGATATCTTTCTTAATTTTATTAATTTAAATGGATTCATAAATATTATCTGGTGATGTACATGTTTAACTATTAACCAAAAGAGTGTTAAGGCAAATATACCATCTGCTTTGTGGAAAACCAAAGGCTGTCTCCTCTAGAAAAATCTTCTAGTTTGGAAACTCAGTGCAGGGTCTATATGAATTAAAATTTATTTAATATTGACTCAATGTCAATATTATTTTTTACTCACTTGACCCAATATTATAGAGTTTATCTTTCAATATGGACTTCCTAGCCATGGGGTGACTGCCATGTAAATGGGCGGGAGTATTGGTGGACGCACTCACCAAATTGTTCCAAGAAATCTGGAGGACAACTACTTGGCCAAATAACTGGAAGAAATTCATATTTGTTACCATTAGAAAAAATAGTGACCCAACAGAGTGCAGAAATTATGGATCAATATCATTAAGGTCACATGCAAGCAAAATCCTACTCTGAATTATAAGAACCATTGAAACAGCCCATCAACCAAGAACTGCCATAGGTGCAGGTAGGTTTAGAAGAGGCCATGATACTCGGGATATTGTAGTTAAGACTACATGGATCTTGACTGAAAGCACTGAGTAACAGAGGAATGTATATAGGTATTTTATTGGCTATGTAAAGTAATTTAACTGTGTGGATCACAATAAACTTGTTAACTCTGAGAAGAATGGGAATCCTAGAACAGTTGATTGTGTTTATGCAAAACCTATACTTGGACAAGGAGGCAGTCATCAGAATAGAGCAAGGAAACACTGCCTGGTTCAAAATCAGAAAAGGTGTACTCTAGGGATGCATCCTATTTCCATACTTTTTTCAATCTACATATAGAACAGATCATCTTGGAAGCTGGACTCTGAGGAGAAATGTGTAATCAGGATGGAAGAAGACTCATCAACAACCTGCATTATGTAGATGACACAACCTTGTTTGCTTAAAATGAGGAGGACCTGAAGTGCTTGCTGTAGAAGGAAAAGACTTCAGCCTTTAATATTAATTGGAGCTCAACATCAGGAAAACAAATATTCTCACCACTGGGCTGGTTGGCATCAAGATAGATAGTGAAGAAACTGATATTGTTAACAGCTTCAGTTTACTTTGCTCCAGAATCCACACTTTTGGTACCAACAGTCAGGAAATCAAAAGACCAATTGCATTCAGAAAATCTATCATCAGGGATGTCTTCAGAGTACTGAAGAGCAAATGATATCAGTCTGGCCACTAAGTTGTGCCTGATCCAGGCTATGGCCTTCACAATTACTTGATATATATCAGAAAGTTAGACAAAGACTAGGGATGATAGAAGGAGAATTGATGCCATTAAATTGTGGTACTTAAGAAGAGTATAGAATAATACCATGGAATGCTAGGAGAACGAACAGGTCTGTCCTGGAGAGGGTGAAACAAGGCTGTGACTTGGAGGCGAGGATTCTGAAGCTCCATCTAACATTTTTGGACATGTTGCAAGGAAGGCCCAATCCTTGGAGAGGGACATTATGCTTTGGAGAGTGAAGAGAAGATATAAGAGTGGAAGACTTGATGAAAAGGAGAGACATGGTGACCAGAGTAATGGGGGTGGGTGTGCCAGAGACGAAGTTGGCTCAGGATAGAGCAGGTTTCTAGAGCTGTTGTACATAGGGGCACTATAAGTTGCAGGTTCCTCGGTGGCACATAACAACAGTGTTTGATTTTCTGCAATAAGAGCTTCAGATCCCATTTGCTTTCAGCAAGCAAGGTTGTGTCATCTTCATAACACAGGTTGTTGTGAGTTTTCCTCTGATCCTGATGCCACATTTTTCTGCATAGAATCTGGTTTCATGGATGACGAAGAGATTGAGAGTGTTCACAGCTTCAGTTCGCTCGGCTCCACAGTCAACACTCTTGGTACCAGCAGTCAGGAAATCAAAAAGCATATTGCGATGGGAAAGTCTGCTGTTAGGGACTTTCTCAGCAGCAACAGTGTCTCTCTGGAGACTAAGGTGCGCCTCATACAAGCCATGGTATTTGCAATCACTTGTTATGCATCAGAGAGTTGGACAATGACTAGGGAGGACAGAAGGAGAGTGGATGCTTTTGAGCTGTGGTGCTGGAGAAGGGTACTGAATGTACCCTGGACTGCCAGGAAAACAAACAGATTCATCTTGGAGAGGTTTAAACCAAGCTACTCCTCAGAGGCAAGGATTCTGGGGCTTCGTCTGACATACTTTGGACATGTTGCCAGGAGGGACGGGTCCTTGGAGAGGGACATCATGCTTGGGAGGGTGGAGGGACAGCGCAGGAGGGGAAGACCCTCTATGAGATGGATTGATTCGGTGACTGGGGTAATCGGGATGGGTGTGTCAGAGGCGGTGCGGTTGGCACAGGATAGAGCAGGGTTTAGAGCTGTTGTGCATAGGGTCGCTATGAGTCGGAAACGACTCGACGGCACATAACAACAACAACAACATACAGACTGAATAAGTATATAGAAAGGATGCATGCCTGATGCACATCTTTCTCGATTTAAAATAATATACTGTTCCCTTGATCCACTTGAGCAACAACTTCTTGATCTAGATATAGATTTTGTAAGAGCACATCAGTCAAATATTCTGGGATTCCCTTCTTAATGTTAGTGGAAGTTTGTTGGCATCTACAAAGTCAAATGTCTTTGCATAGTCAACAAACACAGACATTCTTCTAATATTCTGTCCTTTCAGCCACGATCCATCTGACACCAGCAATGATATCTGTGTGCCACTTCTTCTAAAGCCAACTAGAACTTCTTACAGTTCCCTGTCAATGTACTGTTGCAGCCTTTTTTTGGATGATCTTCAGCAATGTTTTGCTTGTATGTGGTATTAATAATATTGTTTGATTATTTCCATATTCTGTTGGATCATCTTTCTTGGGAATGGGAAAATGCATGGATCTCTTCCAGTCTGTCAGCCGGACAGCTGTCCTCCAGATTTTCTTGCATAGTCTTGTGAGTACATCCAGGTTTACATTTGCTACTTAAAAATTTCAGAAAGTATTCCATCGATTCCTGGGATCTTATTTTTTTGCAATGTCTTCATTGCACCTTGAACTTCTTCCTTTGTTACTTTTGGCTCTTGTTCACATGCTGTTTCTTAAAATTTCTCAGGGCCAGGCTAATTCTTTTTTGTTACAATGACTCAGTATATTCCTTCAAACTTCTTTTAATGCTTCTTAGATCAAGATTTTGTCCATGGCATCTATCAGTATTGCAACTTAAGGCTTAAACCTGTTTTCTGTTCTTTCAGTTGAGAAATCCTGAGTGAATTCTTCTCTTTTTAATCTCTGACTCCAACTGTTTGTGCATTTCGTTACAATACTTTGATTTGTCTTTTTAGCTGCCCTTGACACTCTAATGCAATTTTCATAATTCCTTCTGACATTCATTTTGACTTTTTCTTTCTCCTTTGTCTTGGTAAAGACCTTTTGCTGTCTTTGTAGGTGATATCCTTGATTTCATTCCATAGTTCTTCTAGTCTCTAGTCATTGGTGATCAATGCCTCCAAACTGTTCATAAAGTTGTTTTTTTTAAATTCTGATGGAATAAACTCAGGGTGGTATTTTGCCTCTTGTGGACTTATTTTAATCTTTTTCAGTTTCAGTTTGAACTTGTAAATGAGTAGCTGGTAGTCTGTTTCATACAGCACTTGGTCTGGTTCTGACTCCTGATACTGGGTTTCTTCAATGATTCTTTCCATAGACATAGTTGATCTGATTCCTGTGCAAAACATCACATGAGATTCATGTTTAAAGTCACCTTTTGTGTTTCTGTAAGAAAGGTATTTGCTATAAATAAATCATTCTATGTAGAAAATTCAACCATTCCCTCTCCCATCTTATGTCTGTCACCAACTCCTTACACTCTGATTACCATTCCTTCCTTATTGTTTTAACTTTTGCATTCCATTACCAAATAATTATTAATGCATCTTGATTGCATGTTTGATCAATTTCTGACTGCAAAAGTTTATAGAAATAATTTCCTCCTCTTTGGCTTTAGTTGTTGGTGTGTATAGTCATATTAGCAGGTCATCTTTGTATGCATATGGATATAATTATATAACTCACAACATTTTATTTAGGATAGACTTCATAATTGTTCTTTTTATTATGAATGCCACATCATTCTTCCTCGGTTTTTCATTGTCAGCATAGTATATGATTGTCTGATTCAAGTGGTCCATTCCAATCCATTCAGTTCACTAATTCCTAGAATGTTTAACTTCATATGTTCCATTTAATTTTTTACAAATTCTAGTTTTTCTACGTTCATAGTTCATGGTATCCAAATTGGGAGCTCTAGGCAGTAATGTACAGAGGTAGAGTATTTGACCGCAAATTGGGAACTCTGGTGGCCTAGTTGCAAGAAGCTGTGCTGCAATCCCAAACCAAACAGTTCAAATCCAGCAGCTGCTCTGTATGAGAAGGATAGGTTATCTCATTCCATGCAATTAACTGCCTCTGAAAACCCAACAGAGAATCAACTATGGGTCTATTCCGACACAATGGTACACAGCAACAACAATAGTATGCAAATTATTTCCTGTGCGACCAGGCAAATTATTTTTTTTCTGCGAGACTTTGAAAAGAAATTTTGATAAGTAGAATGAATGTAAGAATAAATTTAAAATTCTTCATTCAAGACATAAATAATTTTGGATTTTTAAATGAAACTACATAGTGTAGGAAACTTCAAACTCACGGTTTTTACATCCTTTGCTCCATAATGATCCTTCTGCTCATCTTTCTCCCATGCAGCAAGAGATGAATTTGCACCACCAACCTTGGTTATCAGGCATTTAGGGAGCTCTGGTGGTCTAGTGGTAAGAATGTGTGCTGCAACTCCGATGGCACATGATATGAACTCACCGGCTGCTCTATGAAAGAAGGATGGACAACCGCCTCCAGTACAATGACTACCTCTGAAAACCTGCTGGAGAGTCAACTATTGGTCAGTTCTGACACACAACAATTTCCAAGTGAAGCACAAGTTCACCACAAGTCTCCTAGCCTAAGGAGATCTTCAAAATGAGGAAAATTTCTTTTATTTCTGTAAGTAGCTATTTTAAATGTCAATGGGGAGAAAAACAACTCTCCTAAACCAACTGACACATTCCAAGTCATAGATGTAGCCTTGATTGTGCCCACTAGTCTATGCCAAGACATTTGGAGGATAATTGACTGGCTACTAGATTGAAGATAGTCATATTGGTTCTTATTCCCAAGAAGGGCAATCCAACAGAATGAAGTAAGTATTAGTAATATTATTAATAACACATGTAAGCAAAATGTTGCTGAAAAGAATTTAAAAATGTCCAGAACAATGCACAGAGAACTGTTCAAAGTTTAAGTTGGATGTAGAAGAGGCCTTGGCACCAGAGACATCATTGCTAATGGCACATGGATCATGGCTGAGGCAGAGAATACCAGAAGAATGTCTAATTGGGTTTTAATTATTATGAGAAAAAACATTTGACTGTGTGGATCATAATAAACTATGGCTAACACTGGGAAGAATGTGAATCCCAGAACACTTAATTATGCTGTTGCAAAATCTTTACCTTTACCAAGAAGCTGTTGTCCAAAAGAACAAAGGAAACTACATGGTCTAAAATCAGGAAAGGGCTTCAAAGCTATATCCTTTCTACACACATATTCAATCTGTATGCTGAGTTTATCAGGAGAGTAGCTTAACTTTATGAAGAAGCGTGTGGCAGACTGGAAGAAGATTCATCAGTTACCTGAATTAAGTAGTTAACAAGCATTTACTTTCTGAAAGTGAGGTGTACTTGAGACACATGCTGCACAAGATCAAGTCATGCAGCTTTCAGTATAGATTAAATCTCAACATCAAAGAAACAAAAGTCTTCACCACTGGGTCCATAGGCAACATTGCGCTAGATGGAGAAAAGATTGAAATTGTCAAAAGTTCATCTTGCTTAGATTCAATTAACATCCTCAGGACCAGCAGTCACGAGCTTAGGAGACATAGAATTGGAAAAGCTTGCTGTCAGATATCTTTCCAAAATTGTAAAGACTGAGGTCTGACTTACTCAAGCCACAATCTTTCCAATATCCTGCAATGCATCTGAGAGCTGGACAATAAATAAGGATGACAGGAGAAGAATCAATGTATTTTTTAGTTGTGTTAGAGAAGAGTGCTTACTATCTTCTGGACTTCCAAAAGAATAAACATGAATGTCTTGGAGAAAATGAAATCAGAATGCTTCTTGAAGGCAAGGATAGAAAAGCTTCATCTCACATATTTTGGGCATGTTTTTGTGAGAGGCTATATTCCCTGTAAGAAGTCATCACTCTTGCAAAGTAGGAGAGGAAGAACCAGAATAAGATTAATTGAGAAAGAGTCTAGAGCAGTGGGCTCAAATGTGTCAGGAAAGATATGGATGGGACTGGATAAGGGAGGTTCAAATATGTTGTTCCTTGGGTCACTGAGCTCTACTCAACTTGATAGCACTTAATAAGAAGTGGGAAGAAAGTTAGTAGAAAAACAGTTATTGTCCATTTTTTCCTAGATTAAGATGATAAGATCATGTCTTATTTCTGTTCTTGATTTTTTTACTTCTATATTTTTGCTTTGAAAATTTTACAATAAAAGTTTTATTTCTGAAATGTTGTTGTTGTTATGTGCCGTCGAGTCGTTTGCGACTCATAGCAACCCTATGTACAACAGCCCTATATTCTGCTCTGTCTTGTGCCAATCGCACTGCCTCTGACACAATCATCCCGATTACCCCAGTCACTGAATCAATCCACCTCATAGAGGGCCTTCCCCTCCTGCGCTGTCCCTCCACCCTCCCAAGCATGATGTCCTTCTCCAAGGGTTGATCTCTCTTTACAACATGTCCAAAGTATGTTAGACGGAGCCTCAGAATCCTTGCCTCCAAGGATCCACCCAGTTTAACCCTTTCCATGATGAATCTGTTTGTTTTTCTAGCAGTCCATGGTACTCTCAACTCAATACTCTTCTCCAGCACCACAGCTCAAATGCATCAATTCTCCTTCTGTCCTCCTTGGTCATTGTCCAACTCTCTGATGCATAACAAGTGTTTACAAAGATTGTGGCCTGTATCAGATGCACTTTAGTTTCCAGAGAGACACCATTGCTCTTCAGTACTTTGAAGAGGTCCCTAACAGCAGACTTTCCCATGGCAATGTGCCTTTTAATTTCCTGCCTGCTGGTGCCAAGAGTGTTTACTGTGGAGCCAAACAAACTAAAGCTGTGAACAATCTAAATCTCTTCACCATCCATCTTGATGCTGCCAAGTGGCCCAGTGGTGAGAATCTTTTTCTTCTTGACATCGAGCTTCCATCCACATTGGAGTCTGCAGTCCTTGACCCTCTACAGCAAGCCCTTCAGGTCCTCCTAACTTGTGTCATCTGTATAGCAACACTTAATTGTGCTCATGTGAAACCTTTACTGGGACCAGGAGATTGTTGAGTGAACGGAACAGGGGTATATTGCATGTTTTAATGGTTAATATTTACATAGAGTGTGTCAGGGTTGTATTAACTCTCCATACCTATTCAATCTGTGTGCTGAGCAAATTTTCTGAAAAGAGGAATTATGTATGAAGAGTAATATGGCATTAGGATCGGAGGCAGACTCACCAACAACCTGAGTTATACATATGACACTTCCTTCCTTGCTGAAACAGTGAGGAGGACTTCCAGAACTTGCTGAAGTTCAAGAATTGTAGCCTTCTGTATAGATTGCATCTCAATATCAAGAAAACAAAAATTGTTATACAATATTTGTCTTTATGGTACTGAGTTAGCTCATTTACCATAATGCTTTCCAGTCCCTCCTATGTTAGGTAGTAATTTACAAAATAATTGTTCCTTTGTACTGCACAGTATTCCATTATGTGAATATTCCATTATTAGAATGTGTGTGAGGATCAAAGGGGTGTGGTGAGAGCAGAGGGGTGAGAGGGGCATTAAACATAGAGTCACAAATTTGTGGGTAGAGACAGTGGTAGGAAAAGGAAATGGGAAAGATCTGGTGTGAAACACAATGTATATGAAATTTATAAGTAAACCAGTATAAAATAAAAATATTATTTTAAAAAAACCCCAAAGATTCTTACAACTCCAAAACAATGAATAGTTGTTGTCATTTATTACTTATAAAACAATTTGATGTATCACTCATATAGGAATATAATTGCTTTTGGTACTATTGAGTCTAGTAAGACTCATAGCAGATTTGTGAGCAAAATTTCTGAATCCTATTCCAGCCTGTGCCATATTCACTGTCTTAATACACTTGAGCCATTGCTGCAGTCACAGTGTCAATTCATCTCTATGGGATTTTTCTCTTTTGTTGATCATCCACCCTTTCAAATTATGATATCCTTTTCCATGTAGTCTCTCCTAGCAACATGTCCAAAATATTAGGAGCATAACTTTGCTCTCCTAGACTCTATGGTGTTCTGTGGCATCCACTTCTGCAATAGCTTGCCTCTGGAAACCCTATGAACCTGGAGAGAGGATGAAAGACACACAAGCTTCGAGGACTCTCTTTCATAGGGTCGCTATGAATCACCGGAAAATCCATGGCACTTAACAACACCACCAACAATAACATAAATCAGCGAACATTGATGGCCTAGTGGCAAGAAGCTGCACTGTATCCTGAAGTCATGTGCTTTGAGGCCACCAGCAGCTCTTTGGGAGAAGGATGGACAATCTCCTCCTGTGTGAATAATTGCTTCTGAAAACCCACTGGAAGGTCAGCTATGGGTTGGTTCTGACTTGATGGTACACAACAACAACAACAACAACAACAACAACATATTTAATCACTAGTTTTAAAGAGGAAGAAAAAAATTCCAAATGATCTAGATTTGGGGGATGTTGATCCCTAAGATTTCTTGCTTACATAATCAGCTCCATTTTAGAAAGAGTAACATTTCCTTTAGCTTTTAATTCTTGTAATTCATCTGGCATTTATAGGATTCTAACTTTGCTAACTATAGAAAATCACCTCATTAATGAAAAATGGGGGGGGGGAATGGCATATTCAGTTATATATTATACTTATTAAAAAACTGTGAAGTATATTATGGGAAGAATATTTTTAAAAGTCACAACCCAAATTTTATTTTATAAAGCTGTATACCTCTGAAATAGCTTTACCTCTTTTTAATAAAATGGGTTTTTTATCTTCTGCTATTTTATATCACTTTCATAATGCACAGTTGCTCTAAAGAAATATTAAAGTCACTTTTACAGTCTCTTCCATATCCTACCTTCTTTCTTTCTCCTAAATAAAAAATATATTAAAGTTCATATGATTTTTTCCCAACCATAAACCTGAACCAGAAGAAATGTAATAGAATTTGAAGGTTTATAACAGAGGTAATATTTTCCCAATGTCCTTCTTGAGATTGTAAATCATAGCTAAGTAATGTTATAATCTCTTTGATTTCCTAGTCTAATGGCCAAATAAGATGAAGTTCAATAGCAGCTGTTTCTTCTTTCATAGTTTATATAGTGATTATGTTTTTCTTAATTTTTAACAAGAGGAAAGTATTATTATTATTATTAATTATTTCATAGGGTCGCTATGAGTCGCCTATGACTCTATGGCACTTAATAACAACAACAGTTATTACTATTATTATTATTTTGCATTTCTCTTGCCTCATTTATTACTTTGCTCTCTATTATTAAATCCTTTAGCTACGCAGAATATGCATTAGTACCAGAAGTCATAAGCAAAACCTCATGCAGATATCTAATTGTCATTACTCAATAGATGTTGACATTTATATATATATATATATTGTGACTACAGATATACATGTATAATACATTACTACATTGTTGTTGTTAAGAGACACTGAGTCAACGCTACTCAATAATCCTAGTATGATAGGTCAAAACTTTTCCCTAGCCTGTGCTGTTTTCATATCAGCTATGTTTTAAGCCATGTTTGCAGATAATGAAAACATATTTCAGTAAGGATTTTCCTTTCTTCTCACTGTCCATCTTCCAAATGTTTTTCCTCGCACTTCCTGATAATATGCTCAAAGTATGTGAAACAAAGGCTCCCCTTCCATGCTTCCAAGCAGCATTCTTCTTACATTTCCTCCAGGACAGGTTTGTTTGTTCTTTGACAGTAATAACATAGTCAATATCCTTTGCCCATACCTCAACTTCAGTGTTTTTTCTATCTGTCATGACCATTCAGCAATGAGCATTTTTGCTTTCCTAATGTTGAACATTTGATTGTGCTTATGTAAAACCTATACTTGGACCAGAAAGCAGGCCTCAGAACAGAGCAGAGAAACACTGCATGGTTCAAATGAGAAAAGAAGTGCATCAGGCACTCATCCTGTCTCGATACAGTTTCAGTCTATATACAGAAGAGATTATTTGGGAAACACGGCTTTATGAGGAGAAATGTGGCATCAGGATTGGAGGAAGGCTCATCAACAACCTACATTTGCAGATGTCACAACCTTGTTTTCTGAAAATTAAGAGGACCTGTAACATTTCCTAAGGAAGGTTAAGGACGGTATCTTCAATGTGGATTGAAGCTTAATATCAAAAAGAAAAAGATTCTCACCACTGGGGCAGTAGGACTATAATAGATGGAGAATAGATTGAGGTTGCTAACAATTACAGCTTGCTGGGCTCACAATTAACATTCAGATAGGAAATCAACAGATGAATTGCATTTGGAAAATCTGTTGTCAGGGACCTCTCCAGAGTTCTGAAAAGCAACGATGTCAGTCTAGAGACTAAGGAGCTGCTAAGTTTGTCTTGGAGGAGGTGAAACCAAGTTTCTCCTTGAAGGCTAGGATTTTGAAGCTTCATCTTACATAGTTGGGCCATGGCTAGAAGGGACTGGTCCTTGGAGAATGACGTCATGCTCTGAAGGGTGGAGTGACACTGCAGGAGAAGAAGACCTGAATGAGATGGATTGATACAGTAACAAGGGCAATGGAGGTTAGGTGTGTCACAGTCAATGAGACTGGATCAGGACAGGGCAGACTTCAGAGCTGCTGTACATAGATTTGCTATGAGTTACAGGTGACCCAATGACACATAATAACAACAATGACCCATATTTAAGGTTATAGTATTTGATCTTCTTCCTTAAGTGCTACAAATAGCTTTCAGCAAGCAATATCATGCCATTTTTATAGCACAAATTCAATTCCATAGATGTAGGCAATCATATTGATTGAAATTATCAACAATTTAATATTCTTTAAATCCACAATCAGTACCTTTTGTACAAACAGTCAATAAATTAAAAAAAAGTGTTGTATAGGGAAAAGTCTGGTACCAAGGACTTCTCCAAAGTGCTGAAGAGCAGGATGTCAGATTAAAGATTAAGGTACATCTGATCTAAACTGTGGTCTTTTCAATCATTTACTTTGTATCTGAAAATTGGTAATTGAATAAGAATGGCAACTGCACCACCCCCCCCCCCCATCAGTATCTTTAGTTGCGGTTCTGGAGAAGAATACTATCTTATCGACTACTAAAAGAACAATAGTTATAAATTGGAGAAAATAAACCTAGAATGTTCTTTGGAGTCAAGGGTGATGGAACTTCATCTCATGTGCTTTGGGCATGTTATTAGGAGGAGCTATTACTTAGAAAAGATATCACATTTGAAAGGAAGGGTGTCCAAAAAGGAGAGAAAGACCCTCAGTGGGATGGACTGACACAGTGAAAGTTAAGGGCTCAAGTATGTCAGAAATTATGGGGATTGCACAAGATATGGCAAGGGTCATACCTGTTGTTTATAAAGTCACTATCAGTGACACGTGACTTCATGGAACCTAACAATACCACCAATACACACATATACACATTTACTACTTTATGTGTGCACACATGCATGTGTGTGTATGTGTACGCATGTGAGTGTGTGTGTGTGTGTGTATGTGTGCATGCATGTGCTTTATGTTAGCTCTGGTGGCTTAGTGATAAGCAGTTGTGCTGCCAATATAAAGTTATGTGGTTCAAATTCACCATCTTCCCCATGAGAGAAAAATGGAAAGTTTCCTATCTTGCAATTTATTGCCTATGAAAATATGCTGGAGAGACAACTATAAGTTGGTTCTGACTTCCCTGTATGTAACAATGACAAATTTCTCTATATAGCTTATATATCCATATTTATATACACTAACAGTGCTTTGGTGGTCAAGTGACAAGAAGCTGTACTACAATTCCAAAGGCAATGTGGTTTGGATACCCCAATGTAGCAAGAGAAAAGGTGGACAATCTCCTCCTATGTGATTTACTGCTTCAGAAAACACACTGAAGGGTCAGGTATGAATCAGTTCTGACCTAATGGCACAAAACAACACACCACATATTTTGTTGTTGTTGTATGCCGTCAAGTCACTTGTGACTCATAGCGACCTCATGTACAGCAGCTCTGAAGCCTGTTCTGTCCTGATCTAGTTTCACTAACTCTGACACACTTACCCTCATTTCCCTAGTTATTGTATCAATCCATCTCATCCAGGGTCTTCCTCTTCTGGGCTGTCCCTCCACCCTTCTGAGCATGATATCCTTCTCCAAGGATCAACCTCTCCTAACCGTATGCCCAAAGTATGTAAGAAAGAGCTTCAAAATCCTAGCCTCCAAGGAGAAACTTGGTTTCACCCTCTCTAAGGCAGATCTCTTTGTTTTCTTGATGACCCATGGCATGTTCAAGACTCTTCTCCAGCACCACAATTCAAAGGCATCAATTCTTCTGTCATCCTTAGTTGTTATCTAGCTCTCTGATGTATAGCAAGTTATTGCAAAGACTATGGACTGGATCAGTGCTTCTCAGCAATCTGGAAAGGTTTTTGACAGCATATTAACCTAATTTCCTGATGCTGGTTTCAAGAGTGCTGATTGTGGATCTGAGCAACCTGCAATTTTTAACAACCTCAATCTCTTCTCCATCCATCATGGTGTTGTCAGTTGGTTCAGTGGTGAGAATCTTTGTCTCCTTGATGGTGAGCTTCAATTCATACTGAAGACTACAGCCCTTGACCTCCAGCAAACGTTTCAGGTCCTTCTTAGTTTCAGCTAACAAGGTAGTGTCCGCTGGATAATGCAGGTTGTTGATGAGTCTTCCTCCAATAGTGATGTCGCGTTCCTCCTCATAAAGCTCAGCCTCCCATACCACACATATACTAAGAAAAAAGTAGTTTTTGTTGTAATTCTAAAATTGCTATAGGAAACAAATAATATACAGTAATGACCATGTTAGAAGCAGGAGTGGGATCAACATGCCTCCAGAAATTCTATGAACTTTGATAAATGTTGATATTTGTAGAGGAGCTTCAGGCCTTTTGTTCATAGTGTCGCTGAGTCATGCTCGACTTGAAGGCAGTCAACAACAACAATGACCATGTATTTCTCTATTATTTCATACACTCATTAATACTCTATGTTTCATTTCTTTATTTATTATCCAGGTGAGGAATTGACATATGTTAGATTGACTTCACATATTTGTTGCTGACCTTCCACTGGGTTTTCAGAGGTAGTAAATCATAGTAAAGTTGGCTGAGTCTTTTTTCTTTTTTTTTCCATTGAGCAACTGGTAGCTTTGAACCATATGCCTTTGAATTGGCAGCACAGTTTCTTACCACTAAGCCACCACAGTTTCCCATCCTGAGCAGGTGTAAATTGGCCTTATAAGGAAAAAGTCCCAATCTTGTTATCAATCTTTGTTACTCCCCTCCCCTGCTTTTATCTATCACATTTGTAAGTTCCTTGCGATTAGTTCATAAAAGAATAATCAGAAAACAAAGTGATCTTTATACTTGGGGATATTCTTTTGACAGTGTATCTATTAATTACAATATTTATTCCTCAGTTTTAAAAGAAGATGTACTGCAGTCTGAAGGCACAAAATTTAAATCCACCAGTAGGTCTGTGGGGAAAGGATGGGCAATCTCCTCCTATGCAATTTACTGCCTCTGAAACTATGCTGGAGCATCAGTCATGGGTTGGTTCCAAATGGAAGGCACGCAAAAACAATGATGAAAAAGCAGTAAAAGGGTTTAATAGCAATATATATTAGAACAAAAAATAACAATATATATTGTTGTTGTTTTTATTATGTGTCATTGAGTCGCTTGTGTCTCATAGTGACCCTATGAATAATATTAGAACTTATAAAATTTTAATTATAAAGAAAATTTAAAATTTTACATTATGATGAATATTTTTAGTAACATATTTCACACACTTTCTCTTAAACGTTCATTATTTGCAAAACTCTGTTAAAAATTTATACTTTCTGAGTAGCTTAGGATAATAATTAGATGTCAAATCGATAGGCTCCCTAATGGTAAAGGTGAGAAGGGGGAAAGTAGATCAAACCAAATTGCCTGCATCACAGAATCACATAAATTCAAATGGACTAACTTTGTGAATCAAGTTTAAATTTTATTCTATCATGTATTTCCTATAATTATCCTGAAGTAACTAGATTTTAATGAATACATATTTGATAAATAATTTATCTTCCTTTAATAGTTTATTTTTAAATTTATAGAATATGTGAGATAATATTCTTTTAAAATTCTAGCATTTTAGTGAATTTGATCTTACAATTTTTCTACATATATAGTTTCATTTTTTTCTTATTAATTCCCCTCCTTATCTCTTTATATCACATAACCTTCTAAATTCATTCAAAGGACAGTGAGGAAGATAAAGTAGTATAAAGAAATGTGCAAAGAACTGGGGTCGGAAAATCAAAAGGTCCAAACTTGCTCAACATTTCTTAAGCTGAAGGAATTGAAGAACAAATTCAAACCTCGAGAAGCAATACTTAAGGATGCTTTGGGGAAAATATTAAATGACCCCAGCAGCATTAAAAGAAGATGAAGGCGTATACAGAGTCACTGTACCAGAATTGACTGACACAGAAGACTTTCATGAAACAACATAAAAAAGAGTCTGTGGGGGTGAAGGAAGAAGTTCAAGCTGTTCTGAAAGAACTGGTAAAAAACAAGGCCCCAGGAATTGATGGAACGTCAATTGACATATTTCAACAAACAAATGTTGCACTCACCCTGTTCTGCAAACAAATCTGGAGGATAACCATCTGGCCAACTGACTGAAAGACATCTATATTTGTTCCAATTGCAAAAAAATGGTGATCTAACAGAGTGTGAAAATTCTAAAAAGAAAAAAAATCATTAATATCACATCAAAACAAGGTTCTGCTGAAAATTACACAAAAACAATTGGAACAGCACATCAACAGAAAATTGGCAGATGTGCAGGCTGGGTTTAGAGGACATCATGGTTGTTGGGATATTATAGCTAATGCAGATGAATCTTGGTTGAAAGTAGAGAGTACCAGAGGAATATCTATCTGTGTTTCTTTAACTATGCAAATGCATTTGACTGTGTGGATTACAGTAAACTGTGGCTGACTCTGAGAAGAAGGGGAATCCCAGAACACTTGACTGTGCGTAGGGGAAACATACACTTGGAACAGGAGGCAATTGCCAGAACAGAGCATGGAAACACAGAATAGTTCAAAATTGGGAAGGGTATATGCCAGGGATGTTTTCTATTTCCATACCTTTACATCAATATGCAGAACAGACTATGCAGGAGTCTGAGCTCTTTGAGGAGGAATGGGGCATCAGGTTTTGAGGAAGACTCATTAACAACCTATATTATGTAGATGACTCAACCCTGTTTGCTGAAATTGAGGAGGACATGAAGCACTTGTTGCAGAATGTCAAGGACTGCAGCCTTGAATACCGATTGAAGCTCAACATCAAGAAAACAAAGATTCTCACCACTGGGCCAGTTGGCAGCATCATGATGGACAGTGAAGATATTAAGATGTTAACAGCTTGTGTTTGCTTGACTCTACAATCAACACTTTTGGTACCTGTAGCCATGAAATCAAAGGACTAATTGTATTGGGAAAGTCTTTTGTCCAGGACCTCTCTAGAGTACTAAGGATCAACAAGATCAGTCTGGAGACTAAGGTACACCTGATCCAGGGCATAGAGTTTGCAATTCTGTGCATCAGAAGGCTGGACAATGACTAGGGATGATAGAAAGAGGATTGATTCCTTTGGCCTGTGGTGCTGGAGAAGAGTACTGAATATACCATGGGCTTCTAGGAGGACAAACAGGTTCGTCCTAGTGAGGGTGAAACCAGACTACTTCTTGGAGACAAGGATTCTGAAGATCCATCTGACATACTTTGGGCATGTTGCAAAGTGGAACCAGTCCTTGGAGAGAGATCTCATGCTTGACAGGTTGGAGGGACCATGACACATAGAGAACACCTCAATGAGATGGAGTGTAACGGACATTAAAATTGGTACAAGGAAGAACAAGTTTCAAGGCTATTGTACATAGGGTCTTTATGAAAGTGACTTGAGTTCACATAACTACAACAAACTATTTTAAACTATTTATGATAATGATTCTACACTATAATTGTCCTTCTGTAATTATCGTTCTCTAGATTTGTCTATGCTGTGCAAAAAGTTTTATGGCTTTTTAGTGATGCATAATACTCCATTGTATGTGTGTACTATTGTTTGTTACTTTTTAAAAAGACTGAGAAAGTATATCACATTGCTTATAATTCAGTTGAAGGTGGGAAAAACAACAACACCACAAACCACATAATAATTTCTTGCATTCTGATATGGATTGAATTATAGCTCCCAAAATACGTGTTATAAATTCTGACTTCATACTTGTAGTTTAATACTACTCAGAAACTAAAAGGAACCTGAATGTTACTGCTGCCAGTCAATCAATTCTAACTCATAGGAACCCACTATAGGGCTTTTCTATCGCTTTTAATTTTTACATAAGAAATCATGTGGAACAGTTCTACTTTGTCACTGTGAGTTTGAGACTACATTTTCATTGTGAGTCTTAGATTACTTAATGGCAGAAGGTCTTGTTTAGGCATAGAATAAGCACAAATGGGGAAATGCAGATGTTGATCTCTAAGGAACCAAGGAACAGAAGCTAAAAAAGACCTTTTTCTCTAGGACTAATAGACAGAGAAAGAATAAAACCAAAACCTTTAGAATAAAGCTGAAAACAAATCCAAACCCCACAGCTATTAAAATTATTCCAATTCGTGGCAACTGTTCTCTTCTCTGAGGCTGCAAATATTGATGGGCTTTCTTTCTCCTGATTATATTTCTCTCCTGCAGCGGCCCTGGTAGATTCTAACTGCAGGCCAAAATGCTCTATACTATGCCACCAAGGAGTTTTTGAGTGAATGATTTGAAACTAGACATCTAGCCCCTGGACCTGTGAGAAAATAAGCCTGTGTTAAAGCCATCCGTTTGCGGTATTTCTGTTATACTAGCTCCAAAAAACTAAGACACACATTATAGATTTACATGGGCTCATGATGCAGTCTCCAGGAGACCTTTCTTGTCCTATTAATAGGGAAACATTTGTCATACAAATTTATTTGTGTTGTAAACTTATCTAAAACAAGTTAGTTTTGCATGTTGTTTTTGCGACTCATAGCGACCCTATGTACAACAGCCCTAAACTCTGCTCGGTCCTGTGCCAATCGCACTGTCTCTGACACTCCCATCCCGAACCCAGTCACTGAATCCTGAATCAATCCACCTCATAGAGAGAGGGCCTTCCCCTCCTGCGCTGTCCCTCCACCCTCCCAAGCATGACGTCCTTCTCCAAGGACCGGTCTCTCCTCACAATATGTCCAAAGTATGTTAGACCGAGCCTCAGAATCCTTGCCTCCAAGGACCCACCCAGTTTAGCCCTTTCCAGGATGAATCTGTTTCTTTTCCTAGCATTCCATGGTACTCTCAATACTCTTCTCCAGCACCACAACTCAAAGGCATCAATTCTCCTTCTATCCTCCTTGGTCATTGTCCAACTCTCTGATGCATAACAAGTAATAGCAAAGACCATGGCCTGTATCAGACGCACCTTAGTCTCCAGAGAGACACCATTGCTCTTCAGTACTTTGGAGAGGTCCCTAACAGCAGACTTTCCCATGGCAATGTACCTTTTAATTTCCTGGCTGCTGGTGCCAAGAATGTTGACTGTGGAGCCAAGCAAACTAAAGCTGTGAACAATCTCAATCTCTTCACCATCCATCCTGATGCTGCCAATTGGCCCAGTGGAGAGAATCTTTGTCTTCTTGACATTGAGCCTCAGTCCATATTGGAGGATGCAGGCCTGACCCTCTGCAGCAGGCACTTCAGGTCCTCCTCAGTTTAGTTTTGCATAACATAAAAAAATTGGGGGGAGGAGTGTGGATGGCCCTGTGCGGTCGCCATTGTAAGATGGCACTGATTTCCTGCTTCTCTTTGTTTGCCAAAATCATGAATGAGACCTTATTTGGGCACTGTGTTCTCATTGGTCGATGGCTTGATCTCACGTGGGATTGGTGGTCCTATGGAGGGATGATACGTAAGACTGATAGGCAGAGTACCAAGAGAGAGATATAAGCCGTGCCCTGGGAGGGTCCGGGGCACTTCATGTTCTTTCACCTAGCTGTAACAAATTCCTGAGTAAACCACCGTGAGAAGGAATCGCTTGTGGTGTTGTGTCCTTATTCCTGCTGGACAGGCAAGGCACGCGACAGAGGAGCACTAATCACTTAGTATAGAAATATTCTTTAAGGACACAGAAGTATTTATTTTTTTCCACACACAAAAAAATCTGTCAGTGATAATGAAAATGAGTTTCAGAGTGTCATGTCATGCATATTATCTTAGTTAACTAGCTTTTACTAGCAGTAAAGTGCTAATAATCTATGCAATTTATTTACTAGTCTCAAATGTTCTGAAACTTGCTATTCTTCATGATGTGTCGATCACTGCTTGTGTGAGTTTTTACTCAACATAGACACATTAAAAATCCTTTCCTTATCTATGAATGAGATACTACACAAAGCCGACCCTCCGTAGGATTTTTTATTTGTCAATGCCATGGGGTGGGTTGTCCCTTTTCTTTCTCAGAATAGCTGGCAGATTCCAAATGTCAAAGATTCAGTGTCCTTTGGGTCAACAAATCAGCACTTTCTAGACAAAGGTATGAGAGCTCTTCCATGAGGATAATAGCTCCAGGTACTGTTGGATTTGTGTAATTTAACCAGGAAAGGTCTGGGAGAATTTCTGCAATAATTTGTCCAGTTAGTTTTTTTTTTAAATAATGCGTTGAAAGGGGTTAATTTCTACCATCCACCATCCTAGTTAATTCGACATGGTAACAATAAAACCTAATTTTGGAATATACTTTGATAATAAAAGAATTGTTTGATGTTAGTATACCAAACCAAACTCGCTGAAGTAAATTCTCACTCATGGAGCTCCTATACTGAGTTTCCCAGGCTGTAAGTCTTTATTGGATGAGACTACCCATCTCTTTCTCTTGGCAGCTCAACACATTACACACTATGCCACTAGGAATCAATGATATAAGTGGAGAGAATAGAAAGATTTCTTTGAAAACGTTGAGAATATGGCCTATTATATTTTAGCCCATGAGATGAGAAAATCTATTCTGTATTGAAATGCTGGTTGTACTTACATTAGATTTTAGCCTAAGAAAAAACATTATCACAATCCATACTGGAGTGTTTTAAGTAAATCACAGTATAATGAGGGTTAGGTGGTGGAGAGGGAAAGAATAGTTACAGTGTAAACAATATTTTGTTCCTTTTTTCTTAGGTTCTTTATATCTTTGAATCAACGTTAAAAATATAAAATGCCTGTATAAATATAGATAAACGACTTCATTTTCTTTTTCCTCCTCCAATAAGAAACACATTTTCAAGTAGAGAATAAAATGACTGTATTTCTAGAATATATATTGTATTACTTGAAAATTTTCTTATTTCTCATGTTAACGTTTTTCCCATGCTAAAAGTGCATAAAAGTAAAAAGGTTACCTATAAACTTATAAAAACAGATTTTCCAAGACACCCAGTGTGTGTTAAAAACACTGTTGCATATAATGTCCTATTAAATAATAATTTAAGATATATCTAAGATTATTGCAGACAGTTTAAGCTTTTGCAATTTAGGAAGCATGCTTGAGATAGATAAAGCTATTTTTAGTCTTTTAAAGCAAGCTGAGAAATGAAAATTCATGGCTTCTTATCATAGACAATTTTATGCCAATGTAGTGACACTAAGAGAACCATACAGCAGGAAAAAAGGGGAAAAAAATTCAAACCTAATAAATAACTTCTTCTTTTTTAAGCTTATAGAATTAGTTGAACTGCCACAAAAGGAAAATAACCTTGCAAATGTATTAATTTTTTAGAGTGAAATGATAATTATTTTATTTGTTTTGCAAGACAATACTATAATTTTTTTTCTTGTGACAAATTCACTTATCAGTGTTCCAACTTGATAGCATTGCTATCAAATTTGGCATAAGAGTGCTTCAAAGTTCTCTAAGAGTTGGAGTATTTATTTATTTTATTACTTGAAATGTTACCTAGATTTAAAAATTGTATATTAAACAAATAGCTACCCCTTTTTACCTTTGAATTACTGTGATTTTGTATTAACAGTAAAAATAATAAACAACTTTCCATGTTTTTGGACTCTGATTGTAAGGATGTGGTAGCTACTATAGTGGAAGTGTTGTTAATGTTTTATTTCCAAATTTCTTGACTATTTAGAAATCTGCAACAAACTGTGACTGTCCTGCAGTTTAAAACCTATCTTTTTTGGGACACATCCAATCAATAAAAACAGGTGAGCTTCTAGCTATATAGCTTTATACAGGCTGCGTTTCTCCTCTCTTATTCTAGGATTTTCATCTGAACTCTCAAAGCTTAGGCCTCTTCCACTCTTTGGCTTGGTAGCATCGCTTTCTGTCTACTGCGCCAGCTGATCTCTCTCTATGTTGATGTTATTGTTGTTAAGTGCCATCGACTCACAGGCGAGGAGGGTCCTCAACACTTATGTGACTTTCATAATTTCTCCAGGAGGAGGGTTGTTATGAGCCAGGATAAACTGAAGGAAATGGGTTTCATTGCTGTGGTTGGAAAGGTTACTGAGAATCAGGACTCAAAGAAGAACCTCCTTCATGAAGGGTGGGGACTGGAGTCTCTCTTCACTCTGGAAGTCAGCTGGATAAGTGGGTGGGATAGCTGGCATCTCCATGGCAGCTTCTCTTGGTGACAAATGTATTACTTTGCAAATGTATTAATTTTTTAAAAAAATATTCAATGCTTGAAAATAGATTATGATCAGATGTAGTAAACTGCTTCAGATATACATGTGCCCTGGTACTCTTCTTCAGTGACTTCTAATTAGTTCTAAGTAATTCTAATAGTCATCTCATTTAAATAGAAGCCTTATAGAAAAGCATGTATTAGAAGTACTTAGATATGGCAACATTTGTCTTCATTACAAACTATATCCTCTCTCTGAACTACTTACATCATTTAAAAATGTGTAGTATTACTCAGAGTAACTTCACAATGTGTATTTTTTTTCATCTTTTCCAAATGCACAGGAATTATTTGTAAAGTATATAAGACAAAACCTTCCAAATAATAAAGGAGATGGAGTGAGAAAAAACAACAAATGACCTCTGGAATTGGAACACCTCCCAGTAGCCTGAGCTAAAGCCGTGTCTGCTTTGCTCTTTGCTTTCATTTTAGTAACAAGTAGAACATCCAGAAATTTACTGAAAATGAAGAATCAGAGGAGGAGGAATCATTTCTCTAAAATAAGGACAATCAAATGGAATACAGGAATTGAGGCAAATTTTCATTTGTAAAACAGGAATAAAATACATACCTATGTTTCAAAGATCTATCTCCATGAAAGTCAGAGCTAGAGAAGGAAGAATTATATAAAAGTAAGAACTATTTGTCTGAGACGTGGGTCCTCCTATATACATTTATCATATTATGATTAAATATCAAGAGATTATTTTTTACATACAGCCTCTTATAGTTTTAGTTTCCCATATCTATCATAATATTAAACCACACATTAAGTATATGTATATGTATGTATGTATGTATGTATGTATGTATGTATTTAGGAGTTTAATTTGAAGGCATTAGCATGCCAACTGTAGTAGAATATACTCAATGTAATTAATTATTCACATTAACAAAGCGAATAACAAGAAATCAACAAATGTTGAAAGAGCCTTCAACAAAATCCAACACTCTTTTGTGATTAAGACACTCACCAAAACAGGAATTGAAGAGAATTTCCTCAAAGCACTGAAAAGTATATGTAAAACCAAGAGCCAATATGATTCTTAATGAAGAAAGACTAGAAGCATCCATCTCCCTTGCAAACAGGGATCAGACAAGGATAAGCCCTTTCACCATTCCTATTCAAGATTGTATTGGAAGTACTAGCTAGGGCAATATGAAAGGAGAGGGAAATAAGCATTCATATCATTAAAAGCATGGTAGAACTGTCGTTATATGCAGATGGTATGATAATATACATAGTAATAGACAAGGACTCAACCAAATAACCTGTTAGATCTCGTAGATCAGTTTAGTAGAGTGACAAGATGTAAGTAGTACACGCAAAAATGTGAGATTCTTCTACCGTAACAAAGAAAATTAAACAAAGAAAGCTGTAACATTTTAAATAGCCACCCACAAATTGAGTTACTTGGGAATAAACCTAACCAGAGATTAGAAACCTAAATAAATGGAGAGAAAGACTCAATATAGTGAAAATATCAGTCCTTCCAAAGCAATCTACAAGTTTAATGCAATTCTGATACAGATAATAAATTCATTTTTCAAAGAGATAGAAAAGGAAATTGACAAACTTATTTGGAAAGAAAGAGACTCTGAATAAACAAAATACTTCTGAAAAACAAAAATGAAGTGAGAGGTAAAGCACTCCCTACCACACAGCAAAAATGATCAAAACAACATGGTACTAGTACAATGACAGACACATAGATCAGTGGACCAGAATTAAGAACCCAGAAATTAAACCATCTGCCTGTGGCAAACTGGTTTTCCACAAGAAAACAAAACTTAACAAATGGGGAAATGACAACCTCTTCAACAAATAGAGCTGACACACTGGTCTTCTACCTGCAAAAAACTGAAACAAGATTCACATCTCACACCATAGACAAAAATCAACTAAAGGTGTGTCAGAGATCTAACTGTAAATGTTCAAACCATAAAGGTCATAACTAATACTGCACAAGTTCATTATTATAAAAATAGAAGGATAACTAGTAAAACATGTATGAGAGCACAGGGGGAGAAGGGGTTGGAACACAGCGGAGGGAGGGGTAGGGGCAAAAACCACAGGGTTGCACAGTTTGCTGGGTGGAGAGAAGGGGTGAAGAAAATGGGAAGGATCCAGATTGGACCTGTAAAGATTGAGTAGCGATGGGTAGGGTCCAATGGTGATTGTGTGGTACTGGTACAATGACAGACACATAGATGAATGGAATAGAATTGAGAATCCACAAATCAGTCAACTGGTTTTTGACAAGAAGATGAAATAAGTCAAGTGGGGAAATGAAGCCTTTTCCACAAATGGTGCTGGCAAAATTGGAAAACTATCTGCAGAAAACTCAAGCAAGATCCATACCTACTCCATACACAAAAGCCAACTCGAAGCGGATCTTGAACCTAGGACTAAAACCAAGGACTATAAACTTCATTAAAGAAAAGAGTCTTGAGCATGCCATGGGCAGCCAAGAAAACAGATCTGTTTGTATCAGAGAGGGTAAAACCAGATTTCTCCTTGGAGGCTAGGATTTTGAAACTGATATAATTTGGGCAGATGGCCAGGAGGGACCTATCCTTGGAAAAGGACATTATTCTTGGAGGAGTGGAAAAGCAGCCATAGGAGAGGAAGACTCTGGATGAGATGAATTGGTACAGTAACTGGAGAAATGGAGGTAGGTGTGTCATGCCAATCAGTGAGACTGGCTCAGGACAGGGCATGCACGCTTCAGAGTTATTGTACATAAGGTCATTATAAGTCTCAGGAGACTCAATAGCACATACAAAAATAACAACAATAACATATAACACTACATCAAAATAAATCTTTTTTGTTATGTTTTCTTTTTGTATTGGTGTACATATAATTCATACATACAGTGTATATTTACATAAGGGTTTTTGGTATGTGTGTGCTTCACACTTTCCTTCATTGACATACATAAAATAAATCACCATTGGAATATTGCCACCATTACCTTGATTCTTTTTATAGTGTCAGTTCGATATGAATTAGGGAAAAATCTGATTTTAGCAGTTTAAGATAATGCATTTTGTAAGGTCAATTTTAAAATTATTTCATCAGGTACAATGGCAGGAAATCAAATACTTGCTGGAAAATATCTTGTTAAACTTGTCTTAACAGAGAAATTTGTAAGGAAAACATGAGACTTTTTCATAATTGTCATTTTCCAGATTAGATCTCAGAAATATCATGGTACATTTCCCAAGTTCTGTCAATACCAATTAACATAGTAATTGCTTAATGACACATATTTTCAGAGAAAGTTGTACTTCAAAAAGCTTAGTATGACTAGTATATTTTGAACTTTTACACAGTATGAAACACATAATTTGCATAATTTGTAAGCAACTACAGAGATAACACTAAAGGGAATTTGATCAGTTGCAAAACTTTTCTTCGTCTTTGTAGTATACATCTGGTTTAAAAACATATATGTATATATCCTATGCTCAAACATATAGTCACGTGAATTGCTTTAAACACTTTATTCTGTCTTTGTTGGCGTATTTATATATCTCATCCACTGACACTTGCAGTAATATTTTCAACTAGGAAGTTGTATTCAAATAGGAGCAATTAAGGTGCTGAGGGAACATATTTGATAGGAGCATGATAGTTATTAGTAAATTATTCAGTAAAACTTGTTTTTCTCATAAAAATGACATTTAAACTCAGTAGTATAATTTCCATCAGTAAACATCATTATCCACTTCTATCACAAAAGCATGCTGAATCAATTCTGAAAGTGTTCTATTCTCTTTAGTTGGTTAAGTTAATTTTATTTGTAGTTTTTTAATTGAACAAAAGCTACAAAACATAACAAACAATATAGAAACTCCTGTTATTGCTAACTCTTTAGAAAGTCAGTATTACAGATTTCCTTTGTATTCACTTTGGGGTGCACGGTTTGCTTGTGGGTTTGGTATTGTTTGATTTTTAGTTGTAATAGACTGCTGTGTTTAGAGAGTACTGGAATTTTTCTACTTCTTAACAATTTTTAAAGACATAGTAAATTTCTCCTTTCATGAAGAAGAAATAGAAATATTTCAAGGGAAGACTTTTTTTCCTCCCCTTACATAATACCTAATTTCTATTTCTCTTTCACAGGAGCTAGATTGGCCTTATCTAACAAAGACATTTGTCCTGAAAACGGACATCTCTGGTTGCTTAGTCGTTAGGAGTTGCACTGACAACCCAACGATAGAAGGAGGTGAAGATAGACAATCCTCTCTTGTTCTTTTCCAGCCTCTGAAGATTCACTGTGGAGGTTAACTATGAGTCTGTTCCAACTCAATAGAACATAATAACAATATGATCCAAAAGGTAGAAAGTTATATTGTCTTAACAACACAGCAAAAGTGAGCCAAGAATTGACAATGGAAGCTAGAAATTTAGAATAATTTCCATTTCCTAAAAAAGTATAAAATTATATATATCTAT
>NW_006399850.1:11810794-11816397 GCF_000299155.1 Elephantulus edwardii
ACACACACACACATACACACATATATATACTCACACACACATATATATGCATATATACATATATATATACACACACACACACACACACACACATATATATTCAACAAGGTAGAAGGCAACCCAAATACTTGGTGAGACTGTAACTGGGGTTGAATTAATTGGGGGGAAAATTGCAATGTTATTATATTTTGTATACTTTTATCTAATATTTTGTCTTTAACAAAGTATCATTTGAAGAACTGTAAAACATTTACTGGTTTTCCAGAATGCTTAAAATATACTAGATATTAGAACTATATGTACCTCACAAAACAAAAAAGAAAAAAAAACACCTTAATTTTTAAGTTTCTAATACAAAGGTATAATGAGTAAATAAAAGAGTCACTTTCATACCTGAATTTTATATGGCTATCAAGTCAGGAATGAAACAAAAAGTCATGAAGGAAAAAGTATAAACAGTGTTAGAAGTATGCCCAGGAAAGAATTTAAATAAGAAAGTAGATTAAAATGGGGTTTTTTTTACCTTTTCATATTATATTACAAATTAAATAATTTGACATATTAGTTTATGCTTCTATAATACATGTATGTACAATTGAGAATATAGTATATATTTAAGTTACAAAACAATCTCTGTCTCAGTAATAAATTAATAAATTAATAAATCTACCAACAATTTGAAACTTCCAAAAGGCATTATCACAATCTATTTCCATATGATGTTAAATTGTACAAGTAGAATATAAAAATAATAGAAATAAAATAAAGAGATAAACCTCAAACAAACCAGTAAACAATAACAAATACAAATTACAAAAACACAAAAAACAACAAACAATAAATGGACGTTCAAATTACTGAATATTCTGCCCCATTTGAGACCTCTTTTGTTGCTCATCTAGTTAATAGAAAAAAACTGAAATTGCTGTTTGCCTTAAATTCATATTTTTTCTAACTTCCTTTCTAGGATAATTCTGAAAGTTAATGCATTCATGTTTCATCGTTGTGCATTATTGGTGTAATAATTAGATACCTTTTGAATTATGTCTGAAGATTAATGTACTTGATAGAAACAGCTGTGCCATCTTCCATTCTAAATTTTTTCATTGTCAGTATATAGAATTTAGACTGTTTCTTGTGAGGAAGAAGTGTGTTGTATATTAAAGTGAGTTAATCAAATAATTGTGATAAAAGTGGGCTGTAGTAGACATGAATGATGCTTACCTATATTAAATTTTTATCTACTGCTCGATTGGATTGTCAGATTCAGAACTTGTTGAATATTCATTTCACGTCAGGAATTATTAAGTGTACATTTGTCCCACTTTTACACTCAAAGTATTTATATCTGAAATTAAAGGGTAATCGTGTTTTCCTTTTTCTTTTTTAATCTGGCAACCTTCTCTCTGGGTCATGTGGTAGAATCTACTTTCTACGCACCTTTGGAAAACCAATTGACCAGTTTGAGCAATAGGTTTTGAAAAGAAGTGACACATGTAATTTTTAAACAAAACACAGTAATATTTTTTCTCATTTTTCCAGACATAGAATGACAAAATGGAAATATCTTGCATTACCGAATAACTGTCATCTTGTTTTGAGAGAAATACACTTTTGTCTGTACAACTGATATCCACTCACAACTGTCCAATCAGATTTTATATTCTTTCATTGCTTTTCTCTTTTTTTTATTTTACAGCGGTATGTTAGCGTTTCGTACTTACACAAATATTCCACTCCCTTTTTTCCAGCTACCTTGTAGTTTTGCATGTTAGTAAGATTAAGGTCCAGGCTGGGTTTAGAAGGGGTCGTGGTACTAGGGATATTGTACCTGATGTTAGATGGATCTTAGCTGAAAGCAGGCAATACCAGAGGAATGTCTATCTGTGTTTCATTGACTATACAAAGGCATTTGGCTGTGTGGATCATAACAAACTGTGGCTGACTCTGAGAAGAATGGGAATCCTAGAACACTTGATCGTTCTACTCTGAAACCTATACTTGGGCCAGGAGGCAGTCATCAGAACAGAGCAAGGGAACACTGCATGGTTCAAAATTGGGAAGGGCGTATGCCAGGGATGCGTCCTATCTCCATACCTTTTCAACCTATATGCAGAACAGATTATCCGGGAGGCTGGGCTCTATGAGGAGAAATGTGGGGTCAAGATTGGTGCACGATTTATCAACAATCTGCGTTATGCGGATGACACAACCCTGCTTGCTGAAACTGAGGAGGATCTGAAGCGCCTGCTGCAGTGTGTCAAGGACTGCAGCCCACAATATGAATTGAGGCTCAATGTCAAAAAGACAAAGATTTTCACCACTGGACCAATTGGCAGCATGAGTATGGATGGTGAAGAGATTGAGATTGTACACAGCTTTAGTTTGCTTGGCTCCACAGTCAACACTCTTGGCACCAGCAGCCAGGAAATCAAAGAACGTGTTGTAATGGGAAAGTCAGCTGTTAGGGACCTCTCCAAAGTACTGAAGAGCAATGGTGTCTCTCTGGAGACCAAGGTGTGTCTGATACAGGCATGGTCTTTACTATCACTTGTTATGCATCAGAGAGTTGGACAATGACCAAGGAGGACAGAAGGAGAATTGATGCCTTTGAGCTGTGGTGCTGGAGAAGAGTATTGAGAGTACCATGGAATGCTAGGAAAACAAGCAAATTCATCCTGGAAAGGGTTAAACCAGGTGGCTCTTTGGAGGCAAGGATTCTGAGACTCTGTCTAACATACTTTGGACATGTTGTAAGGAGAGACAGGTCCTTGGAGAAGGACATCATGTTGGAGGGAAAGCACAGGAGGGGAAAGCCCTCTATGAGGTGGATTGATTCGGTGACTGGGGTTATTGGGATGGGAGTGTCGGAGACAGTGTGATTGGCACAAGACAGAGCAGAGTTTAGGGCTGTTTTACACAGGGTCACTAGGAGTCGCAAACGACTCAACGGCACATAAAAACAACACAAGATTACTCATAACTAGACCGCTAAATAACACAATTGTAAATAGAAGAAAGATAGTTGGTGTTGGTAGTTTCATTTTACTTTGATCCACAATCAGCATCCATAGAAGCATCAGCCAAAAAATCAAAACAGCATCCTGTGTCGGGCAATCTGATGTCAAAGACCTCTTAAAATGCTGAGAATCAAGGATGTCATTTTGAAGACGAAGGTCCGCTTTAAATGTTTTTAATTGTTTAACATGTATATCAAAGTTGGACAGTGAAGAATTGCTTTCTGTCAAAGGTATTGTTGATAAAGAGTATTTGACATACTCTGAAAAAAGAATTAACAAATCTGTCTAGGAAGAAATGCAGTCAGGGTGCTGCTTAGAGACAAGGGTGTTGTAACTTTCTCTTACATGATTTGGAGATATGTCAGGAAGGGCCAATCCTTAGAAAGTCAAGGAAATATAGAAAACCTGGATAGAAGGATCCTCAAAGATTAACACCTTGCCTGCAATAATGGGCACGGGAAATTTTAAGACTAAAGCAGGGTAGAGTAGAATTTTGATCGCATATAGGGTTATGAGTTAGAGTGAACTCAGTGACACCTGACAAATATAATCTGGAGAAAAAAAAAGTGGCAAGAATTATTTTCTCTGGAATATTTAACAAACAAACAAAAACAAACAAAACAAAACAAAACAACAAAAAACCACAAACAAAACAAAAAACTACCATGAGGGTTTACAGGGAAATTATGATATCCTGGGTTTATTAAAATTTGTTCTCTTTGTTATCAACCTTGACTTTCATCATAGGTGGGTGACAACTTGAAATAAGTTTTTTGTTTTTTTTTTCACTATGAAAGATATTTATTCCAGATATAGCTTTCAAGGCTAATTTTTCACAGTGGTTTGAAATAAGTTTGAATAAATTAATTATTATAGGATAAGTCAGTTTTTCTCATCATACCAAGTTTAAATTGAGTAAGTTTTTCAGAAAACTTGACAGTCTCATGACCAGCAAGGAAGAAGGCATTAGAGTGTAGCATGCCCCCTTTGGGGCCAGAGATTTCTGCATAATCCAGTCCAGAATCCACACAACAGTGACAGTAGCCTCTGCAGAGAACAAGCCAGTAAGAGACAGAGCTAACTTGAGACTGCTGCTCCACAGAGCCAGAGTCAAGGGTCTTTGGCCAAACTTGCTGGAGGTATGAGGGAAGATACCATAATAGGTAAGGAAAAAGTAAAGGGCTGTAGTCTTCAATGTGAATTGAAGTTCAACATCAAGAAGACAAAGATTATCATCAGTAGGCCAATTGGCAGTGCCATAATGTATGGTGAAGAGATCTAGATTGTTAACAGGTTGAGCTTGCTTGGTCCCACAATCAACATTCTTTTTTTTTTTTTTTTACAATCAACATTCTTGGTACCAGCAGTCAGGAAATCAAAAGACAAATTGCATTGGGAAAATCTGCTGTCAGGGAATTCACCATAACTCACCATAGTATTAAGGAGCAACGATGTCAGCCTAGAGACTAAGATGCACCCCACCAGGCCTTGGTGTTTACAACTACTTGCTATACATCGGAGAGCTAGACAAGGATGACAGAAGAAGAATTGATGGCTTTGAGTTCTGGTGCTGGAGAAGAGCATTGAACATACTCCATGTATTGCCATAAGAACAAACACGTCTGTCTTGGAAAGGGTTGAACCAACTTTCTTCTTAGAAGCAAGGATTTGAAACTCCATCATTTATATATATGTAAAAAATAGGGTTTGTAGCTGGGAGAGACCAGTCCTTGGAAGTGGGCATCATGCTTGGAAGGGGGGAGGGAGGGTGTAGGAGAAGAAGTCCCTGTATGAGATGGATTGATACAGTAGTTGGGTCTTGGGGGTAGGTGTATCGGAGTCAGTGAGACTGTCTCAGGATTGGGCAAGCTTCAGAGTTATTGGACATAGGGTCACTATGTACACTGAATCACGGGAAACTCAATGGCACATAATAATAAGGAAACTTTATAACACTGACCTAATCCATGAGACCAAAGGTCAAAGGGCTTGCACAAATTCTTGAAAAGCTATCTGGACTGAGGGATTCTATACTATTGCCAACCTGAATTACAACCTGTTAACTTTACTAATAAAACCCACAATTAAAATTACGGTTCTGTGGGATTTTTGTGGGCATTGCCATGAATTTCTGATCCAGTAGCAGTTTCTATAGTTTACTAAGGAGTCAGAACTGACTCAAAACTGACACCTCAATAGCTTTTTGGAGGCAGTAAATCACATGGGAAGAGATTACTTTCCCCAGCAGAGTAGTTAATGGATTTATTCCATTTATCTTTGGGTTAGCAATTCCTCTTACTACCAGTAAGACACCTGAGTCTCAATAGTAGAGTAATACAATTGTTGTTGTTGTTATGTGCCGTCGAGTCACCTGAGACTCATAGCGACTCTATATACAACAGCCCTAAACTCTGCTCTGTCCTATGCCAATCGCACTGTCTCTGACACTCCCATCCCAATTATCCCAGTCACTGAATCAGTCCACCTCATAGAGGGCCTTCCTCTCTTGCGCTGTCCCTCCACCCTCCCAAGCATGATGTCCCTCTCTAAGGACTGGTCTCTCCTCACAACATGTCCAAAGTA
>NW_006399850.1:11818727-11819671 GCF_000299155.1 Elephantulus edwardii
ACAATATTGTACTTCAAGACAGATCTAGCAATGACTTTTTTAACTATGAAAGCAACTCCATTTTTCCTCACTTTTTCATCTCCAGAGTAATGTACAGTAATACAATTATAGTTGGAAAAAATAGGCACAGGAACTTGAAGGCTGTATCTTACCTCAAGGAAAATTATTTTTCTGATGGTGACTTGTTTCCCATTGTGAAATTAATAGAGGTTCAATTTAATCCCAAGTCATCTCCAGTCTTTTTACAAGAGTAAAGGACAATAATGATATATTGGGGATAGTTAAATTTGCCTTTTGAAATGACATCCATAGTCATAAATCATGTTTCATATTTATTTTACTATATGAACATTAGTTTTGTATCCTTCAAAGAAATTTAAAAGTACATCGGCTTGAAGAAATTGGATCATACTTTCTATATTTCTAAAAACAAAATATTTGTTTGTATTCTGTTGATAGTAATCAACTAAAACTTTAAACTAATTCTCATCTAATCAAAATAAAATTACCTCAAATGGTCCAGTGGGTTTTTAAAGGCTGTAAATCACATCGGATTAGATTACTCGTCTCTGACAGAATGGATTGTTGGCCTGGAACTGCCAGGGGTTCCACCTTTGAATTAGCAAGGTTAGTATTCCTTTCCCCGTGGGCCACCAGACTCCCTTTTTTAATGGAAATAAGATAAATGAATTGACTAAGTGACCCAAGACATCAGTATAACCTAGTTGTTTTTGTTGTTATGTGCTGTCCAGTCGCTTGCAACTAATAGTGACCCTATGTAAAACAGCCCTAAACCCCGCTCTACCCTGTGCCAATTTCACTGCCTCTGACACTCCTATCCCGATTACTCCAGTCATTGAATCAATCCACGTCATAGAGGGCCTTCCCCTCTTGCGCCGTCCCTCCATCCTCCCAAGCATGATGTCCCTCTCCAAGGACCTGTC
>NW_006399850.1:11825430-11826171 GCF_000299155.1 Elephantulus edwardii
ATAGGTTTCGTATTAGCACAATTAAATGTTCTGGGATTCCCATTCTTCTCAGAGTCAGCCACAGTTTGTTATGATTTCTTATGATTGAAAACCCTATCCCAGAATATACACTATAAAATGCTACTAAAGTTGAACTTTTAAGTAATTTCAGTAAAGAAAATACATTTTTATATCTTTTTATATGGCAAAAGCAGGTAGAATGAATTTTCAAAGAAGTTCTGATAGTTCAGTAGTTAAAGCTCTTTACTTCTAGGTAAATAATAGGTAAATGAACTTACTGTATGTGGAGGGGAAAATACACACACACACACACACACACACACCCTGCTTTAAGTGTTTACGACCAAAACTTCTTCATTTGAAAGTTCTATTCACTTCTCTAGAGCGGTTATGAGTTGTAATATACTTAATGGCAGTAAGTTTACATGTTTTCAAGTTCTATAGTTCTAATTGCTTCATTTTGGTTATATTTTATATACTGTCACCTAAAACTTATTTATATATATAAATGATTATGCAAAGGCGTTTGACTGTGTGGATCATAACAAACTGTGGCTGACTCTGAAAAGAAAGGGAATCCCAGAACACTTGATCGTGCTAATGAGAAATCTATACTTGGACCAGGAGGCAGTATTCAGAACAGAGCAATGAAATACTGCATGGTTCAAAATTGGGAAAGGCGTATGCCAGGGATGTGTCCTGTTTCATACCTTTTCACCCTGTATGCAGAACAGATTATCC
>NW_006399850.1:11826271-11826938 GCF_000299155.1 Elephantulus edwardii
ATGATGTCCCTCTCCAAGGACCTGTCTCTCCTTACAACATGTCCAAAGTATGTCAGACGAAGCCCCAGAATCCTTGTCTCTAAGGAGCAGACTGGTTTAACCCTCTCCAGGATGAATCTGTTTGTTTTCTTGGTAGTCCATGGTACATTCAATACTCTTCTCCAGCACTACATTTCAAAAGCATCAATTCTCCTTCTGTCCTCCTTGGTCACTGTCCAACTCTCTGATGCATAACAAGTGATTGCAAAGACCATGGACTGTATCAGATGCACCTTAGTCTCCAGAGAGATACCATTGCTCTTCAGTACTTTGGAGAGGTCCCTAACAGACTTTCCCATCGCAATACGTCTTTTAATTTCCTGGCTACTGGTGCCAACAGTGTTGACTGTGCTGGAATAAAATGAGTACAAATATTTAGAAGTGGGCTAAAGGCAAGATTTAAATTACTGATACAAAAAAATGACTTGAAAAGGCAGAGGAATTATGAAAAGAAAAATATGTAGGAGTAAGCTAGTTTAGCTAGAATTTTTGCTGGTGATAATAATCATAATAAAGTAAGGAAAAAGAAGTTTGCATTGTTGCAAGTTTCCTCTTTATTATTTTAAATTTTTTTTCATTTTTTTTTTCTATAATTATATTTTATTAATTTTCATAAACATTTACAGAG
>NW_006399850.1:11827418-11830212 GCF_000299155.1 Elephantulus edwardii
GTTACATCTCTCTTTTAGACGGTTCTCTCCCTCCTCTGCTTCAGTGCAGTATACATTATTGAACCCATCTTACTCAGTGTCTCCCTAATTTTTTTTCATTTTTTTATGTGTTTTCTTGTTAGGTGCCATAAACTTCACCAACACAGCAATTCTATGTTCAATAGAAAGAAACATTACTCATTCTGCATCATCCTCAAAAATGGGTAACAGTTCTTGCACACAAATAGACATGAAAGAACATTTAATTAACAAGTGTATTGCTTATCCTATTTATTTATAGTTTCTTATTTTAATTGCTAATATCATTATAAAATTTATTACACTTAAATAAAAATTGAAGCATGGCCAATTTATTCATACTGATAATCAATGTTTAAGATCTAGAATATTCAATCAATTTTTATCATCTTGCTGAAAACTCCAAATTAATCATGCATATAAATAGAAACTCTAGCTGCAAGCTATCCATGTTTCTGCACATCGTTTAGAAACAATCATATTTACCTAAAGGAAGTTTGTAACTACCTACAGTGAATAAAATGAAATATTACATTGCAAATGAAGATGTTTTTCATTTTATTTCCATGTTTTATAATACAAGGCAATGCACAAAACCATTATCTTCTGAACTGGGTAGGCTAATGATCTATGCAAAGGTTTTAAATGCCAACCATTAAACAAACCTCAGATTTCAGAGTGTTAATATGTAATGTTGTAAGTGAATTTTTGATGCTGAAAATAAATTTTCATACCTATCCCTTCCATTTTATCACAGTTTTAAATCATTGGTCCATAAACTTATGTCAGATTTCAGTTGTTGTAAACAGAATTTCAAATGATTATCCTTGGAAGGTTTAAAGAAGAGAGTAGAAGTAGCAGGATACACAGGAAATTGTGTGCATATGCACATAAAAGTATATGTTCACTCAGGTCGTACTCTATACATCAAGTACTCCAGAGATTACTAGTTTCTTTATGCTCTCTTTGTCTCATTTCAAGTTCTGAAATATATGTTCTATAATTGTAAGAGAAAAATAACGAAAATAGAACTTTATCTTACAGAATTCAATGTTTAGACAATCGAAGCATGTTTTTTACTTTATTAGACTAACAGAACCTTTAGATTACTTGCATATTTCTTGAAAATACAGAGTTCAAATATTTTATTGGCTTGCTTGTTTATTGATTATTTTGTATTGGCAAGTATTTCAAGTATACTGAAAAATAGTTTCTACTTCTTCTTTACTACAAATAAAAATTTAGAATAGAAATGCATATTATTGCTCTAAATTATTAAGCAAACATTACAGAATAGAGAATTCCAGTTTAATTAATGTGTTCTTTAACTTATGTAGAATATTTGATAGAGAATTAAAATATATAATTGCATGCTGTCGTTGTTGTTGTTACGTGTCATCGAGTCACCTGTAACCCATACTGAGCCTATGTACAACAGCTCTAGAGCCTGCTGCCTGCTTTGTCCTGAGCCAGTCTCACTGACTGACACAACAGCCCCCATTCCCCAGTTACTGTATCAATCCATCTCATCCAGAGTCTTCCTCTTCTGTACTGTCCATCCACCCTTCTGAGCATGATGTCCTTCTCCAAGGACTTTCCCACCTGGCCTTGTGCCCAAAGTATGTGAGACACAGCTTAAAAATCCTAGCCTCCAAAGAAAGACTTGGTTTCAACCTCTCAATGACAATCTATTTGTTTTCTTTGTGGTCCGTGGTATGTTCAAGACTTCTCCGGCACCAAAATTCAAAGGCATTGATTCTTCTTCTATCATCCTTAGTCATTATCCAGTCTATAATGTATAGCAAGTAATTGCAAAGACCATGACCTGGATTAAGTATACCTTAATCTCTAGATTAACATCATTGCTTTTCAGTACTCTGGAGAGGTCCCTGACAACAGATTTTTCCAGTGCAATTTGTCTTTTGATATTGTCTTATTCTAAGTATGTCCCTTTAATCCAACTTTAATAGCTGCAGGGGATTTTTTTAATCTTTGATTAAATAATTAATATGTGATATTAGCTTATGTAGTTTAAGAGTTTTATAAATACATTTTACTTTGTGTTATAAAAAGTAAAATAGTTTAACAAAATCCAGCTCTTTTGAAAAAGTCCTGGTGATAAAACCAATAAGCGTTTTTCTGCATTTTCACCCAACAGCAATGTGTTGGGTTGAGAAAAGTAATTTTTTTCTAGAAAATATTATAATACAGAAAATCTTCTATAACATTACTATGGCCATTTCCATATAACTGTCATATGGTGTTTCAATGAGTGAAAAACTAACTTGATGGTACACAGCTATCGTGAAGTCTGGTAGCAAAATAATTCAAAGGGGTGATTTTATTCTTAAAAATTAAATATAAATAATCACAAATTATGCAAAGTACAATGAAAAAGAAGCACAGTTATTATTATGTGTCAGAAAAGGAGAATGGTTAATGTCGTTTTAGTGGTATAAAAATGACTTTGCTGAGGAAATGGCTGAACACAAACTCAAGAACATAAAATAGATAGAAAGCAATCAGCTGACATACCCTTGTATGAGGACGTGCCCAGGTCAAATAACGTAAGCAAGCATATAGGTTAAAAAAATAAAAAGTGGTAGCATTTTAAAGAACCTAAAATATAGCTTAAATAGTAAAAGCCTTGAAAAGAGACAACGTATATGGTAGAGCTGTTCCAGTCATTTTGGATAATCTTCAGTAAAACTACAGAGAACTACCAGAAGTCCAGGCTGGGATTAGAAGGGGTCGTAGTACTAGGGATATTGTAGCT
>NW_006399850.1:11831087-11832116 GCF_000299155.1 Elephantulus edwardii
GTGGCTCCTTGGAGGCAAGGATTCTGAGGCTCTGTCTAACATACTTTGGACATGTTGTGAGGAGAGACCGGTCCTTGGAGAAGGACATCATGGTTGGGAGGGTGGAAGGACGGTGCAGGAGGGGAAGGCCATCTATGAGGTGGATTGATTCAGTGACAGGGATAATCGGGATGGGAGTGTCAGAGACAGTGAAATTGGCACAGGACAGAGCAGAGTTTAGGGCTGTTGTACATGAGTCGCTATGAGTCGCAAACGACTCGATGGCACATAACAACAACAACAACAAGAACATAGGGTAGAGCACAAAGCAGAATGGATTAAATTAAGCCAAACTGGTTTTAAAATTATTGAGTGGAAAAATGAATATACTGAATTGTTGTTGTATTGTTGTTAAATGCCATTGAGTCATAGGCAACTCATAGTAACCCTATGAACAAAAGACCCTGGAAAATCGTATAACCTCCATCCTTTCTCCAGGTTCATAAAGTTTCCACTGCAAGCTGTTTTGAAAGTGGATGCCACTCCTGCTTGCAAGCTTGTTTTAATTGGAGAGTTCCACCAAACACTGTCCACCATGTGTAACCATTTTCACATTTGACAGATCAGTGTCACAGTGTTCAGTTTCACAGCAACAATGGGTTACCTCGGTACAGCAAGTGGACAGACCAAAGCTATATGACTTAGAAGAATGACCCCAAACAGTTAAAAACTGGCCTGAGGGCCGCGAATTAAAGTCAGTCACCTTTGGCTTGGTGACATCACTTTTTGTCCACTAGGCCAACTGGTCTCAAGAAAATATATATAAGAAATTATTGAACCATAGAATTCCATTCAATACACAAAACAAAAATATTTAAGATTAAAGTTTATCACACAATGTTGCTGTTGTTGCTGTTATGTGCTGTCGAGTCACTTGCCAATCAGAGCGACCCAATGTACAACATCCCTAAACTCTGCTCTGTCCTCTGCCAATTGCACTGTCCCTAACACTCCCATCCCGATTACCCAGTCACTGAATCAATCCACTTC
>NW_006399850.1:11835041-11857103 GCF_000299155.1 Elephantulus edwardii
TATGGATTGAGGCTCAATGTCAAGAAGACAAAGATTCTCACCACTGGACCAATTGGCAGCATCAGGATGGATGGTGGAGAGATTGAGATTGTTCAAAGCTTTAGTTTGCTTGGCTCCACAGTCAACACTCTTGGCACCAGTAGCCAGGAAATTAAAAGATGTGTTGCAGTGGGAAAGTCTGCTGTTAGGGACTTCTCCAAAGTACTGAAGAGCAATGGTATCTCTCTGGAGACTAAGGTGCGTTTGATACAGGCCATTGTCTTTGCAATCACTTGTTATGCATCAGAGAGTTGGACAATGACCAAGGAGGATAGAAGGAGAGTTGATGCCTTTGAGCTGTGGTGCTGGAGAAGAGTATTGAGAGTACCATGGACTGCTAGGAAAACAAAGAGATTCATCCTGGAAAGGGTTAAATCAGGTGGCGTTCTGGACGCAAGGATTCTGAGGCTTTCTCTAACATAATTTGGACATGTTGTAAGGAGGGACTGGTCCTTGGGGAGGGACATCATGCTTGGGAGGTTGGAGGGATAGCGCAGGAGGGCAAGGCCCTCTATGAGGTTGATTCAGTGACTGGGGTAATCGGGATGGGAGCGTCAGCGACATTGCGATTGATAGAGGACAGAGCAGAGTTTAGGGCTGTTGTACACAGGGTCACTATGAGTTGCAAGCTACTCGACGGCACATAAGAACAACAACAACAAATATGTGTGTGTGTGTGTTTGTGTGTGTGTGTGTCTAATTATGGATATACTGAAAAATTAATATTTTCAAGGATTGTCCTAATTGGTATAAAACACTCCTTGTTTGAACATACTAATTTTTGAAATAAAATCTTTCCAAACTGCCACAGCTTAAGGCAAGCATTTTATAAACTTTGTGTAATGAAAACCTCAGAGAAATTATCTTAAATTAAAATCTTTCACAGTTTTCTCTAGATAAAACCATATCATGGCTCATTTTGTGAAAATATTCACATTTCCTTGTTTTTTATACTTAAAAGGACTTTGAATTTCTCTTGAGTTAATAATGTACTTAACAAATATTTTCTGAGCACTGTCTCCATTCACTTTAGTGTGTTTGCTGTATCAAAGATGAAGAAAAACTGGTAATTTCTTTTTTTTTTTTAGACCACCAACATTATTTAATTCAGGTACAATTACTTTCTCCTTTACAATAGGTATACTCTTTGTAAAGAAACTGCTATCAATATTTTTAAGGTTCTAATTTGGAATTGCACTTATGTTTTCCATCATGAATATTGTTTTTTAGGAAGACACTTTACATTTTTTTACAGGGTTAAAGTTTAAAATCTTTACAGTGTTCTAATTTTTTTTTATCTTTTGTGGTCTGTGCTTTTGTTACAATATTAAACAATCCATTGTTAAATATGATACTTATATATTCCTAATAGATGTGTTTCATAGTCTTCTTTTCCATTTTATTTTCTTCTCCTTAACTGCTTTTCTATGGAGGACAGGATTAGAATAAAATGACAAAGTCAACAGTGACAAAATGGTTTCCCGTGCTCATTGTCCTTCCACACCACAGTACATCTGGAAAACATCCCCACATCCTTTAGCATTTAGAAACTGATGCAACTGACCAAAGTCCATGTGGTTTCCCCTGGCTCCATGAGTACTGAATACTTTTTTTTCAAAGATTGAAAATTTTCTTTGTCTTTCCGGTTGATCATTTGTACCATCAAAAGGAGTATCTTCTCGATGACAAATTAAAATTCTCTTCCAGTTTAGTTTTCTGAGTCTTGACCAGAATTCTTCGCAGGCGCTTTGTGGGCCTTCCACACAAACAACACCAGTCTTCCCTGGCATGCTAAACCCAGACAGAGAGAGCTCCTTTGCCCATTCTAGAATATTCTTTCTTTTTGTATTTGTTGTAGATCTGATGACTATAGCTTCAGAGTCTTGTGAGAATAAGATCAAGTGTCTGGACTGTACTCTCAATGGTTGCAGATGAGGTGGCATCTCTGGTGATATAGTCACAAGCATGCTCTTTAGCCCACTCTGTGGCTTTCAAGAGACAGACATCGCCACAGTAGTTCTTCTCAGATAAGCATTGAGATCTGTGTTCACCTGAGTCTGCTGGGATCTCTTTAATAATACTGATCTGACAGTAATTTCAGGAAGAATGGCAGGGTATTTGGAAGGCAGAATACATGCCAGTGAAACCACCACCATTGTGTCCTCAGGTATATTTAGGTTGATATTGACAGTAAAGTAAATTTTTGAAGATCGCCCTTCCATAGTCTTCTTCTCAACACAATCTTTCACTTCTGCTAAAGCCATTCACTACAAATTCATCCTCATTGGGGAACATACTGGCCAACAGTTCTAGCTCAGAGAGCTGGGCCTCTGCTTGCTCAATTGCGGTCATTTTTTTTCAAATGCCAGGAATTTTCTTCTCAAATATCATTGACAATGAAATTAAATATTCAACTGTGTGATAGCTTCATGGTATTCCTTCTTAAGTAAATATTTACTGAGTAGCAATATACATAGAGCTTCATATTTCATGTCTACCTGGAATTTTTTTAGTTTGAAGATCAGGAACAAGTATCCTCGCTCATGGTGACCTCAGTGCTGTATCTTGCACAGTTCCCCGAGGGAACCACAGAACTCCAAGGTTCAACAGCACCAAACTCACAAGTTATTCATTCATAACTTCTTGTGAGATAGCAATTTAGTTATTCTCTGATGTTAAAAAAAAGATCTTTTGTCAAATGAATCAAAAGTTATATTGTAGAAGGAGACTAGAAATAAAAAGATGCATTTTGCTATGAAAACTTTTTTCTTTTTTTCAAAATACAAGTTAATATATCACACCTCAAAGTAAAGATTCCTAAGATCAAAATTTACTAGGGAGATACTTAGTAAATTTTTTTCCTTCACCTTGTTCATATTTGCTCCACATAAAATTATCAGGAAAGACTACTCACAGTTGAAATGACAAATAATATAAAGCAAGACAATAGGGCAAACATGCACCACATAGATGTTACATTTTAAACTATGGAGATAATTTATTTGTTTTACTTTTGAAATCAAGATTAATAAAGTCATCTATGTCTGGTTTGAAAGAAAAGATACATATGTGTTTGTGTATATCTATGTCTATATCTATCTATATCTATATCTATCTATATCTATCTATATAGATAGATATATAAACTGTTGTTACATGTCATTAAGTGGGAACCAAATCACAGTTGACTCTCCAGCATGTTTTCAGAGTTTGTAATTCATGTAGGAGGGGAGTGTCCATTTTCTCTCATGGAGTCACTGATGGATTCAAACTTGTATTGGCAGCAAAACTCATTTTTTCATGTGTCTGTTGGTGTTTCTAATGTCTTCTTCTGTGTAAAGTCTTTCCTTGTCTTTTGCCAATATTGTGATTGGACTATCAGTGGGTTTTTTTTGTTTGGTTTTTTGGAGGCCTTATAGTAGTCTGTAAACTTTCGTTATGAGACCCTCGTCAGAGACGTCATTGTCAAATGTTTTCCTCAGTTAGTAGGTTTTCTTTTCACCCTATTACAAAAAGGATTTTATGTACTCAGGGACTTAATCTTAGAAAATACCATTCACTGATGTCATGCTCTCCTGTTTGGGCATTTCTGGCTGTATTTGCCAATCTATCTATCTATCTATCTATCTATCTATCTATCTATCTATCATGTATCTATCTATATAATAGGCTAAATCTTCTAAGTTGGTCCCATTTTGTCTTTTATGCTCTTTATGATTTTGGACTTTGAACCTAGCTCTCTGGTCCACCTTAAGTTGATTTTTGAGCATGGTGTGAGATATGTTGAATCTACTTCAGTTTTCTGCAGATAAAAGTCCAGTTTTGCCAGCATTATTTGTTAAAGAGGTTGTTGTTTCCCATTTGATAGCTTTTCTTTCCTTGTTTCCAAATACCAGTTGACCATAGGTAAATGGGATAATTTCTGGGTTCTCAGTTCTGTTCTATTGATCTATATGTCTGTCATTGCACCAGTATCATGATATTTTGGTTATTATAGCTGTGCAATAGGTTTTGAGGTCAGGGAGTGCTATACCTCTCCATTTTTGTTTTTCAGAAGTGCTTTGCTTATTCATGGTCTCTTTCCTTTTCAAATAAATGTTCACATTGCCTTTTCTTTCTCTTTAAAAAAATGAGTTTGTTATTTGTATTGGGATTACATTGAATATGTAGATTGTAGAATGGTATATAACATGGGAGAAGGTAGAGAACATTATGCTAAGTGAACTAACTCAGTCTCATAAGGACATATATTACATAGGACCATTATTGTAAAATAGAAGGAAAACTAGTAGGATGTGTATAAAAGTCCAGAGGGTGAACAGGAGGAACAGATGATGTGGATAGGGGAAAATTACGAGTTGCAGAGTAGTGTTGGCAGAGGGAAGAGGTAAAGGAATTAGGGAAGATCTAGTGTGGACCTAAAAGATGGGGTAATAGTGTATACAGATCAATAGTGATTAATTTTATAAAACATAATGTATAAGAATGATTATATAAAACACAATGTGAATGAAAGAATGTGTGAAACATAATATATATGAATGAAGCACAATGTATATAATTTTTATGCAAATGAATGTAAAATAAATTTAAATTCTAACAATCTTTACCCATTAAGCCACCAGAGTTTTCATATACCCTGCTATAACCTTTTGATAATCTCATTTATATCTGTGTTGTTGTTGTTGTTGGGATGTGCCATCGAGTCGCTTGTGACTCAAAGCGACCCTATGTACAACAGCCCTAAACTGTGCTCTGTTCTGTGCCAATCGCACTATCTCTGATACACCCAACCCGATTACCCCAGTAACTGAATCAATCCACCTCATAGAGGGCCTTACCCTTCTGTGCTGTCCCTCTAACTTACCAAGCATGATGTCCCTCTCTAAGGACCAGTCCCTCCTTTTAAAATGTCCAAAGTATGTTAGACGGAGCCTCAGAATCCTTGCCTCCAAGGGCCAGCCCAGTTTAAGCCTCTGCAGGATAAATCTGTTTGTTTTCCTAGCAGTCCCTGGTACTTTCAATACTCTTCTCCAGCACCACAGCTCAAAGGCATCCTTCAATCCTCCTTAGTCACTTCTAGCTCTCTGACATATAACAAGTGATTGCAGAGATCATGGTCTGTATCAGACGTACCTTAGTCTCCAGAAAGACACCATTGCTCTTCAGTATATTGGAGATGTCCCTTATAGCAGATTTTCCCATTGCAAGATCTCTTTTAATTTCCTGGCTGCTGGTGTCAAGAGTGTTGACTGTAGAGACAAGCAAACTAAAGCTCTGAACAATCTCAATCTCTTCACCATCCATCCTGATGCTGCCAATTGGTCCAGTGTTGAGAATCTTTGTTTTCTTGACATTGAGCCTCAATCCATATTGAAGCTTTCAGTCCTTCACCCTCTGCAGCAAGCACTTCAGGTCCTCTTCAGTTTCAGCAAGCAGGGTTGTGTCATCTGCATAATGTACATTGTTGATAGATCTTCCACCAATCCTGACCCAAGATTTCTCCTCATAGAGCCCAGCCGCCTGGATAATCTGTTCTGCATACAGGGTGAAAAGGTATGGAGACAGGACACATCTCTGATGTATGCCCTTCCCAATTTTGCACCATTGACGTATGCCCTTCCCAATTTTGCACCATGCAGTGTTTCTTTCCTCTGTTCTCTTGTTCCAAGTATATGTTTCACATTAGCACAATCAAATGTTCTGGGATTCCCATTCTTCTCAGAGTCAGCCACAATTTGTTATGATCCACATATTTGTAGTAAATGAAAATAATCATAACAAAAAAACAAGTGTTGTCTCCTCAGTTTCTACTTACAGAGAGCTGACATGATGAAGTATAATTGTGTACAAGGTTTCCAAACTATGGTCCATAGAGAAAAATCTCTGATGGTGCAATGAATAATACACGAGGCTACTGATCAAAAAAAGCTCTGGTGATCTAGTGGTTAAGGAGTTGCACTGTTGACCCAAAGGCAAGAAGTTCAAATCTATCCGTTCTGAATAAGAAGGACATTTCTTCTCTCACATTAGATATACTTCCTCAGAAAACCTTCTGGAGGATCAATTAACTTGTACGAGGGTAGTTATGAATCAGTTCTGATATTATGGCTGTAAATGAGTGAGTGAAAAACTGAGAAATTCGTGGTTTAAATCAATCAGCTAAAACCAGGAGAAAGATAGACAATCTTCTTTTATATAGATTTATTGTCTTGGAAAACTAATCAAGGGTCACTACTCATTGGAATCATTTGACACCAGTAGGTATTAATCTTTATAGCAACAAACTCACACATTTTTATCCCAATGACTGAATGATAGTTTCAAAGATATGACCTTTTAGCAGCTGTGGTAGGTGGTCTGCTAAGGATGTTTTACACTGATCTCTGACTTGCTAGTATTAGCAAGAAAAACACGAAGTGTTTATCATCCAATATATCTGCTTTAAAGTCTTTGTCTTTTGGTTATTTTTACTTTCACTTCCTACATCTGTAAAATAATGAGAACACTTTACAGATTTTTCATTAGAATAAATGAATGACAACATCAATAACAGCACAAGTTCACATTTATTAAATAATATTCATCTAATGACAATTGAACCATAGCGAAGTTTGTGAAGATAGTGCAGAGTTTGGTATAGTTTCATTCTGTTTATATGTAGGGATGTGATGAGTCAGAACTGACTAATAAGAACAAAGTCTAGTCAGAATTCTTTAATCACTAGACTAAACTTATGATGGAAGTACTATCATCATTACATGAATGAAAAAGCTAAATTTTTGCTCAGAGCTCTTAATTAGTACATGTATTAATTAGTACAGAAAATGTTTGAAGGCTAAGCCTTTTAGCAACACACATTGGCCTTTTGCTAAACACAGAAAATCTAATTGACATGTAGGTAAACATTATAATCTCACAAGACAGGGAGTGATGTTTCCAGATTCCAGATAAGCATGTACATACAAATAAGTTTTATGTTGTTACAGCATTGACTGAAAGTTCACTGCCAGTTATTTTCTGTAATAACTGCTATAACTACGAAACAATATTTTTCCCCTTCATAACTAAGATATGTAGATAATGAAATAAGCCAGAAATAAACACTATGTTGGCTTTTTCACCACCTAATATCAAGCTTCTCTTTTATTTTTCTTATATCTCAGTAATATTTATAAAAGCATACATATTTCTAAAAAAAGATATATTTAGAAAAAATATATATTTATAAAAACACATATACTTTAATAATTTTATATTTAATATAATTGTGTTGCCAACCAGACACACAGCTGGGATTCACCAACTTCTCTATGTGAGAATGATAGACAATCTCTTCCTATGTCATTTAGTGCTTCTGAAAACCCACCAAAGGGTCAAGTATAAATCAGTTCTGACTTGATGATGTTGTTGTTAAATTCCATCAAGTCATAGGCTACTCATAGTGAACCTATAAACTTTCTTCATTTCTCATAGTTCATAGGGTTTCCAGAGGCAAGCTTTTTTAGAAGTGGATGCCCCTCCTGCTTTTAAGCTTGTTTTAACCGGGGAACTCCGCCAAACACTGTCCACTATAGGTGACCAATATCACATTTGGTACATCATGGTCACAGTGTTCAGCATCACAGCCACCACGAGTTACCTCTGTACAGCAAATCAGCAGAGCAATGCTATACCACCTAGAAGAATATTTGACCAAAACCTATTAAAAACAGGCCTGAGAACTGCAGACCTTAGGGCCCTTGAGAATTTAAAAATTCCGGCATGCCCACAGGCTGGTGGACTGTTTGCCAGAGACCCCAAGTTCATCTGGCAAGTCCCATCTGCAGATACCCAGTTGGGATGAAAAGAAATGCCTAAGAGAGCTAAATGTTCATTCTGTACCTCTCCCTCTTCGAGATGCGAGATGCCTTCAAAACTTCCAGCATAAAACTGACTCACAACAAACTGGATGATACATAACAAAAATATATAACTATAACAAACATATTAGCTATACTATATTAATATATAGCTATAAAATAGACATGGTAGGAAATGGCTTGACTTCTCTAAAACTCATGAGCAATAGAGAAACACAGATAGTTTATAGTACTAGAGGCCAAACAAGACTGGAAGTCAACCAAAATGAGGAGACAGTGGGAAAAACATTTAATGATTGCAACATGAAATAGATAAAGTATGAATGTTGAAAAATTAGAAGTTGTAAAATACGAAATGGGGCACGTGAACAACAACATTACTGAGATGAGACAGACAGGCTTTGGAGACTTTGAATCATAAAATCACTTGATATTTTATGTTGAGAATGAAAAACAAGACTGGTTTTTCATTCATAGAGATACAATTTAAAGTTCTATTCTGAAGTATGGAGAGAGTGATGGTAGCCTAGTTGAAAGAAGCAGTGCTGCAATCCCAAAGGCACACAGTTCAAGGACACCAGCTACTCTGTGGAAGATGGATAGGCAGTCTCCTTGCATGTGATTAACTGACTCTGAAAACCCACTCAGTTCTGACTTGACAGTACACAACAACAACGACAACATTCTGAACTACACTATTGTGAGTGATAGGATATTTTCCATACACATTCAAGAAAGAATTTATAATATGATTATTGTCAACAAAGAGTAACAACCACTAAAGCCAAGGATTAGTAAATGGAAGGATTTTACCAAATCTTACAGTCTGAAATTTTCTACACCTAAATGTGTTAATGATAACTGGTAACTGGATACATTTCAATGAAACAGAAACGATAGTAAAAGTGGTGATAGAAATGAGGCCAGAAATATAATGATTGAATTTTGTATGCTAAATTATTTATTCATTGTAAAAGCCATTTTTAGAAAAAAAACAAACAGCAGCTTTGAACATGGGCTTCACTTAATAGATTTAGACTTATTATATCTATGGAAGGAATCATTAGTGAAGCTTATTATCAACAGTCAATATTATACAACGTAGTGACTGTGGAAGTGATCATCAATTACTTATGTGCAAGTTCACACTGAGGCTGAAGAACATTAAAAGAAGTCCCTGAGAACCAAAATATGATTTTAAGTCTATTCAACCTAAAATTTAAAATTACCCTAAGAATTATTTTTAATCATTGATAACAGTGATCATAAAATAATTAGGTTGTGAGATGACATCAAAGATAGCATCTAAGCAGACAGCAAGAGGTACAAAGACAGAAGAGAAAAAACTAAAGTGAATGTCAGAAGGGCCTCTGAAAATTGCACTAGAGCATTGAGAAGACAAAATGGAAAAGATGCTGAAGTATAGGAACTGAACAGAGGATTTCAGAGGCCAGCTTGAGAAAATAAAGCAAAGAATTATAACAGAATGTGCAGACTTGGAATAGTAGAATGAAAGTGAAGTACTTACTAGGACTTAATCTTAAAACAAAAGAACTAAAAAGCAAATTTAAGCCTTGAGTTGGAATACTTAGGTATGCTATGAGCATAATCTTAAGTGATGCAAATGTATCAAAAGAAGTTGGAAGTAGTATACAGAATCACAGTACCAAGAAGAATTGAACAAAACTGAAATATTATGGGAAGTACCACATGATAAATAGTCAATGGTGATGAAGGAAGAAGTTCAAGCTTCACTGAAGGCATTGACAAAAACTAAGGCTCCAGGAATCAATGTGATACCAATTTACATGTTTCAATTAACAGATACAGCTCTACACATGCTAGCCAGTCCATGTCAAGAAATTTGAAATACAGTTGCATGGTCTACAGACTGGAAGAGATTAATATTTGTTTCCATTACAAATAAATGTGGAAATTTCAGAACAATATTATTTAGTATAACTTGGGAGGAAAATATAACTGAGATCATTAAAAATTGACTAGACATTGCCTATAATGCATGAGAATGATTGTATGAAACAGAATGTGAATGAAGAATAGTGTGAAACACAATGTATATGAGCTTTGTAAGCAAATCAATAAAAATAATAAAAATGATTGTCTAGAACAGCACAGACAGAGAACTACCAGAAGTTCAAGCTGGAATTAGAAAAGGTCTTGTCAGCACATTTCATTGACTATGAAAAGCCATTTATTACAGTGTGGATCATAACAAGTTGTGGCTAACATTGAGAAGAATGAGAATCCCAGAACTCATGATTATGTTCATGCAAAATATATCCTTGGACAAGGAAGTAGTTCTCAGAAGAGAGCAAGAAAACATTACATGCTTCAAAAGCATGAAAGGAGTGTATCTATTCCTTATACAAAACGTCATTTGGGAGATTTGAGATTTCTGAGAAAAATATGTAGCATTAGGATTGGAGGAAGACTCATCAACAACCTACATTATGCAGATGACACAGCCTTTCTCATAAAAATTGAGGAGTACCTGCAGCACGTTTTTCAGAAGGCCAAGAACTGCAGTTTTCAATAATGATTTAAGTTCCACATCAAGAAGACAAAGATTCTCAGAAGTAGGCCAATTGGCAGCACCATGATAGATAGAGAAATGTTGAAATTGTTAAGAAAATTAAGACAACTTACACTGGGAAAATCTACTGTCAAGGTCCTCTCCAAAATGCTGAAAAACAATAATATGAGTCTAGCTAAAGATGCACCTGGTCAAAGCCATAGTCTTCACAATTACTTGTGATGCATCAGAGAGCTGGACCATGACTAAGGTTGGTAAGAGAAGAATTGATGCCTTTACGTTGTCGTGCTGAAAAAGAATATTGACCATACTATGAACTGCCAAGAAAACAAAGAGGTTTTCCCTAAAGAAGGTGAAACCAAGTTGCTCCTTGGAGCCATGCATTTTGAAGTTCTGTTTGACATATTAGAGGTATATTTCCAGAAGGGACCAGTCGATGGAAAAGGACATGATGCTTAGAAGTGTGGAGGGATTACACAAGAGAGGAAGACCCAGGAAAAGATGGATTGATACAGTAAGTGGGGGCATAGGAGTAGGTGTGTCAGAGACAGTGAGATCTGCTCAGGAAAAAACAGGGTTCAGAGCTATTGTTCATAGTGTTGCTAAGAGTTACAGGCAACTAGTTGGAATATAATAACAATATGAGATGAATGAAATAATTGTTGATGTCAGATTGATTATAGCTGAATGCAAAGAATATAAGAAGAATGTTTATTTGTACTGTGTTCACAAAGTCATTTAACTGCACAAATCCTAATAATTTAAGGCTAACGTTGAGAAGTGTGGAAATTCCGGAACATTTTATTTGGCTCATGTGAAACTCACAAACTGTACAAACAGAGCAAGGGAACATTAGAGGGTTTAAAATTAAGGAAAAAAAATGTGCATTTTGTATTCTCTCTCCATATCTATTGATGTGTAGTCTGAGAAAAGTGTTCAAGAAGCTAGAATTTATAAAGTTTTATGTGGCAACAGAATTGGTGGAAGACTTATCAACAACCTGCATTTTGCAGATGACACAACTTTGCTTGCTGAAAGTTAGAAGGATTTCAACTCCTCACTGCAGAAGATCAAAGACTATATAGTCTTTAACATGGATTTCAACACTAAAAAGAAAAAATCCTTACAACTGGATAGCTAAACAACAACATGATAGATGGAAAAGGACTAAAATTGTCAACTATTTCGTCTTGGACCCACAATCAACACCACTGGTATTCGCAGTCAGAAGATTAGGAAATGTATCTCATTGGCCAATTCTGTTCCCTGAAACCTCTCCAATGAACTGAGGAGCAATCATGTTAGTTTGAAGACTAGATGCACCTGACTCAGGCCATAATCTCTGAGAACTGCGTAATGAGAAGGATGACCAAAAAATAATTGATACCTGAGAACTGCAAAACTGCAGAGGAGTACTGTATAACTTATGAACTCCCCAAATAACAAACAATGTGTCTCAGAAAAAGTGCAGACAGAATGTTCCTTGGAAGCGAGGATGGTGAAGCTTTGCCTCACATACTTTGGGAATGTAACTAGGAGAGGCTATACCTTGAAAAGGAGCATCATACTTGGAAAAATGGAGAGTCAGTAAAAAAGACCCTTTATGAAATGGACTGACGCAGTGACTGCAGCACTTGGTTTAAGTGTATCAGAGATGATGAGGATGGCACACGATAGAACAGGGTTCAGATTTATTGTCCATAGGATAACTATGAGTCGTACTTGGCATTGGCTCCTAAAGACACAATGACAACAACATGTGTATCTATACATATATGTATATCTACATATATGTGTGTATACAGATAGATCCTCCCTTCACCTATCAGATCATACTAATTTGTCTATTGACTTCGTATTTTTCTAAAAAGATCATCACAAAGATTACTGGTAAGTACAATTCAATATATGTAAGCACAATTCTATATAACTAAGTCCTTAGCTCGCTTTTTTCATCCACAGCTCCTGAAATATTTCACTGAAGTAAACCCTATATTATATGTACAGTAATAATAAAAGTTTGCTAAAATAAACTGCTCTAAAGTAAATAAATTAGGTTGATGTTTCGCACTACCTGAGTTTGAGATTAATTACAAAGCAATAAACAAACAGTAACATTGCTAAATAAAGACAATAGAATAATTAAATATTCAATTAAAGAAAAAGAAAGTCAAATTATGTTTACCATCATATGCAGAAACTAATTTTAAGTGAATCATAGGCTTAGATGTGAGAGTTAAGCTGAAAATCTCCCAAATAGAAGCTAAAATTAAAATATATAATATTAGCCTAATTAGTCATAGATTTCTTAAATAGTGTATGCCCACCAAATATTATAAATATATAATATATATAAGAGTTTGTGTCTGTATATATACATATAAAATAATAAAAATGAAAGCTTCTGTATTTTAAAAGATGATCATCAGGATCTAAAAATCCAAGCCAATAATTAAGATAAAATAGTTTCTAAACAAATACAAATAATTTTTTCTAGCATATATTATTTTTTTACAATAAAAAGGCTTAATAAAGTTATGGAGGTTTAGTAATAAGAAACTATACTGCAATCCCAAAGGCACGCAGTTCAAATCCACTAGTTACTCTGAATGGGAATGACGGATAAAATCCTACCATGAGATTTACCATCTCTGAAAACCTACTGTAGGGTCGGAGATAAGTTGATTCTAACTTAAAAGCACAAAACAACAAGATCACCAATAGTAAAATACAAAAAGATGGAATAGACACTTTACAACTGATGTACAGATGGCAAAATATTAAATGAAAACACGCTCAACATTATTATTCATCAGAGAAATTAGAGTAAAATTGCAATAAGATGCTATGGCATATTCATTAAAAGGCTAAAATTGAAATGGAAAAGATAACAATACTAAGTATGGTGAATAAGTGGAATTTTCAACATTGTATTTGTGAGACGTGAATTACTACAACTAGTTTAGAGTGCAAATTGATAGTTTCTTGTGTTGTTGTTGTTAAGTGCCGTCGAGTCGCAAGCGACTCATAGCGACCCTATGAGGGAGAGTCCTTGATGCTTGGGTGCCTTTCATCCTCTCTCCAAGTTCATAGGGTTTCCAGAGGCAAGCTATTATGGAAGTGGATGCCACTCCTCCTTCAACGCTTGTTTAATCGGGGAGCTCCACCCCACTCTCAGTCTGCATTGGGTAGCCAACCATTAACGCATTTGACACATCCGTGTCACAGTGTTCAGTCTCACAGCAACCACGGCAACTTGTACACCAGGGCTATACAACCTAGAGGAATGTCTGAACAAAAACAATGAAAGACTGGCCTGAGGGCCACGAACTAAAAGTCACCCACCTTTACTTGGTCACATCGTTTTCTTTTTGCTGGGCCAGCTGATCTCTCTCTCTCTTTCTCTCTGTTGATGTTATTGTTGTTAAGTGCCGTCGAGTCGCAGGCTACTCATAGCGACCCTATGAAGGAGAGTCCTTGACGTTTGGGTGCCTTTCACTCTCTCTCCAAGTTCATAGGGTTTCCAGAGGCAAACTATTATGGAAGGCAAGCTATTATAAGCATATGTTTATAATCAAACCAGTAATTCTAGTTGAATTTACCCAGGAGAAAAAAAATTCATGTTTAAATGAAGAATTGTTCAGATACAGTTATTATATTTGTATTTCAAAAAAATTTAAACAAGAAAATTTTTATAAAATTTTGACTTGTAGACAAATTGAGCTATTGACATACACTAGACACGGAAGATAAACAACTCCTTGCTTAAACATGAGTAATAGAATAAATAAAAGTGTTTCTTGAAACAAATGAGAACTAAAATACTTCAGCAAAAATAGTACTTAGAGGTGAATTCATAGCAGTAAGTATATCAAAAGGGATGGAAAAAAGGAAAATCAGCTATTAAACCCAATGTCTCTAATAGAGAAAGAGAACCAGCAAGCAAACCTGAAAACATCTCCAAGAAAGGAATCATAAAAACTAGAGAAGATATTAACAGTAAAAAACAGATAAAGAATTGAAATTATCAACAAGATCATGAATTTGTATATTTGCACAATGTATTACCATGCATAACTGAAAAACAATGACCTGGTGAAACACTACACAAGATGGACGAGTGTGGAAGAAATGGTAAGTGAAATATCTTAGTCACAAAAGGACAAATACTGCATAAGATGACTGTTATAAAAATAGCATGAAAACAGGAGGTGAATGTAGATCAGGGGAAGAGTGGATAGATAATGAATACTACAGAGATTATGACGGTACAAAATAGGACAGGGTTCAGATGCATTTTTCATATGGTTGCTATAAGTCATGCCTGACTTGAAGATACTTAACAACAACACACCTAACAATAACAACAAAACATTGAAACAGGTAAGGGTTGAGCCAGACATGCAGTGGTGACAAATGTTTATAATTCAAAGTGTCTTTCTAGACATTAACTGTTTACTTTTTATAAAATATTTACTGTATTAAGAATATAAATTAGGCATAGGTATTAAGGAGGTAAATTAGGGAGAGATACAATCTCTAAATTACTAGAGGTCTGTATAAACTCATGAGCTGAATGTTAGCTCTCTGTTGGAATGCACTCTCTGGGACATAGCATCCAGCTACATGTAAATAACAGTCTACAGGATCCTGATCTATATCACTCACAAGTCTTTTCAACACTGGCCTGCATCACCTATAGCCACTTGGATCATTTCTCTGATGGATTTGAGTCTCTGTGAGACTTTCCAGTGGACCAGGGGACAGAGAGGAATTGGGGAACTGAATGAAGGAAGAACAACTAATATCAGAAATCATTGGGTGGTGCAGAAGATCAAACATTTGGGACACTGTTGACTTTTCCCTTTTTGTAACTGTTCTTGTATACTGTCAAGTAGAAAATGACCCATAGCTGACTATCCAGTGGGTTTTCAGAGGCATTTAATGGCACAGGAGGAGACTGGCCATCCTTATCCTGCAGAAGAGCTGGTGGATTTGAACTGCATGCTGTTGGGATCACAGGGCACAGTTCTTTACTCTAGGCCACCAGAGTTCTCTTTCTTATAACTAGTCTGTTACTAATCTTAGTAGAATGAATTATAAATGTCAGAGTGGTGGGATTCTCTACGAGGATTTAGACTCCTCATAACATGCTGCTTTTGAGAAAAAAGGTAAACAAGAAAATGATGTTTGGTGTTTGGACGAGATAGGGAACACACAGCGATTAATATAGGTATCTTGCTGCAATCAGTTACTCAAGGCATTAGGAGACCTAATTTCAGAGAAACAAGTTATTTGGATCCATATAGAAATACAGAGTGATGAGACAATAGTCATACTTATAATTCCTTGGTTCTGCTACCAGTACTGGTAGCAAATGCAAGGGAAAGGAGTATAGGAACAAAGACATCTGGTATCAGCACTGACCCAGGTTCTACCAGAACAGAAGTATACTCTTTAACCTCAGAGTCTATCTGGAAAGGGGGAAAAATAAAAACACCAACCAAAAACAAACACCAAAAAAAAAAAACAAAACACTTCAACTAGATAGGAGCAACTAGAAAGACCCCTTGGACTTGTGGTAACCAAAATGGTAGCCCAGGAGGAAGACAGACAGGATCAAGAGACTACTATAACCAGGGGATATTGCCTAAGGGAAATGCACAAATTTATGCATCAAATTATAAATCCAAATGCATTACAACAATAATTGAGGGAGGAGAAGTTAGGAAAATATGTATCAGCGAATTAATGAAATCCTAACCTTTCTGCAAACTTTCACTAAAATAATTTAAAAAAAATAAAACTAAAAAGAATGGAAAATATAAAATAATAAATAATTAGAAAAATAAAATTAAAAATAATTGTGACACTTTTTATGGTTTATTTGGTACTAATTTTTGCCATATTAAAAATGAAAAATAAAACACACATGGTTATCAGTTCATCTTATTGAAGGTCCTCTTTCTCTGAGCTTTTGCTTTTCCAAGTATGATGTCTTTATCCTGGCACTTGCCCATCTTGATAACACACTCAAAGTATTTGAGATGAAATTTTACCTTCTTTACTTCTATGGAACTCTCTGGCTTCTCTTCTTCAGAGACGTATTTGTTCATAGTTTTGGCAGTCCTTGGTATATTCAATATCCTTACACAACATTAGAATTCAAAAGTATGATATCCATTATCTAACTTTCTCATGCATATAAAGCATTTGAAAATGCCATAACAAATTTAATTCTTGAAAGTGATGCCCTTGCTCTTTAACACTTTAATGAAGTCCTTGGCAACAGATTTATGCAATGCAACATGTCATTTGATTTCATGACGGCTTCTTCATGAGTATTGATTATGGATTGAAGTAAAATGACATCATTGACCACTTCAGTCTTTCCTTGAAACTAGTAATCTAACTCTCATTGCCATCAATTCAGAACCAAGTCATAGCTTACAATTCCTTGAATTTCTGAGTCTATAAATTACACAGGAGGAGATTACTTCTCTCTCTTTAGGAACAGATGATAGATCCCTAGTACTTGAGAGGCATCATCTTTGAATTTGCAGCAAAACTGCCTAGTCCTGTTGGTGCGACAGTTAAGAGTTTGGCTGTTAACTTAAAAATTGATTTCCCAGAACTATCCCAGTGAGTCCATGGAAAAATACTTGGCTATGATTCACATGCAGCATGTTATAAGGCAGTTCAACTCTATTACATGTTGTGTCTATAAGTCAAAATTAACTCAATGGCACCTAACCATAATTGGTATAATTTTTTACCAAAATTTATGAAACACTACACATTATATTGTTGCTAAAACAAAAAAGTACAAGATGATGCATTTGTTGTCGTTTGTCATCCAGTTGGATCCTAACCGATAGCTGACCCAACAGCAGGCTTTAAGATACAGTAAATCATATAGGAGATTGCTCATCTTTCTCCCAAAGACAGGATCCCAGGTGGATTTGAACCACATGCCTTTGAGATGGCAGCACAGCTTCTTATCACTAGACCACCAGAGTTACAGAATCAGTAATGGCAAGTATGTACCGCTAATAAGAAATAACTTCTTAATACAAAGAAAGCATATTTTTTAAAAAAGCAATAAAACATAACTTTACTGGACAAGTACATTGCATTTAATAATAAAATAATTTGTATAAGCTTATATAAAAAACACAAATGAAATATATTCCCTAGATTATTTATAAATAAGTAATTTCATGGAATTTTAAAAACACTAAGCCACAATGAGTAAAAAGATAGAAATGAAATGATTAATTTTATAAAAATTATTGTTAACTTATAAATTGGATTTATAATACATACATTATAATAATGGAAAATAATTATAAACATTTGACCTGTTCCTCTAAAGTGCCTTCTAGTTGTTCTTATAGCCGTCCTATGAAAAATAGGTTTTCACAGAGTATTCCGTTGAGAGTAAAGAGAGAGCCCTCATATTCTTTCTTGTTTATATATATTTTAATTTTTTTTATTTGCTGTGGAGTCACAAGTACTCATAACTGACACTGCATTGGGTTTCCAAGACTGTAAACCACACAGGAAAAGATTGTTTATTTCTTATGAGGAGCTGCTGCTAGAATTTAAACCTCCATGGGGCATTGTTGTTGAGTTGTCGGAGTAGCTCCTGATGGACGATGCCACCAGAACTGCCTTATACACTTTTCACTCGTTCATAGCTGTCAAGTCGGAGCAAATCATAACTGATCACTCATTTGGATTTCAAGTCTATAAATTGCATAGGAGGGGATTGTCCATCTTTTTACCTCAGAGCTATTTTGTGGATCTGAACCACCAGATAAACATGGACTTTGAACTAGCAGCACAACTCCTTATGGACTGCTCCACCTGCTGGTAAATTCCAAGTCTGAGGGCCAGATCTCAAGAGAGAAAGAAATCTGACAAGGCTAATGAGTTCAAGAAGTTTGCAATAAACATGTCTTACAGTGGTAGCTTAGAGACTGCTGGCTTCAGAGGTTAAGGAGTCCAAAATTAACTAGAATAGCAGGCTACTTGTTCAAGTCTGAAGATCACAAGCTAAACAGATGTAGGGTCAAACAGGATAAATTGCACTAAGAGAAGTGTTGTTTTGTGTTTGTTTGTTTTTTTTTAAATAAAGCTCTTCAGCTTTATCACAGATTGCAAACATATATTCAAGCAAGCCACACTCTTGACTTCTTAATCAAATCTGGTTGGTCATATGATCAACAGCTTGGAATAATCGTGTCTCATTAACATCAGAGGAATTACATTGTAATAAATATTATGTCTATGTTAACTTGTATTATAAGTAGTTTAAATTAGTAAGCAAGGGAGTCCTAAACCTGGAATAAATACATGAGTTGAATGAATAAAGGCAAACTAATTCCTCTAGACTTAATTACACTTCATGGTGACCTTAGAGGACAGAATAGAATTACCCAGTAGGGTGTCCAAGTGTGAAAACTTTATGGAAACAACCTGTCCTAGTAACTGGAACTGATGATATTTCAATTAGAATCCAAGTTCTTTAACAATTGGGCCATGATTATAAAAGCTTAATTAATGTTTTAAGTATATAGACATATTGATAGTAAATTGTGTTAATGATGTATAAATCCACATACACGACCTTATATTTGTAGAATTTGTGGCTCTTTTTCAAGATTATTATTTTGTAAACAAGTTTCTGTTAGTTTTATGTGATTTTAAAAGTCCATAAATGCTCATTTCAAGCATACACAGGATTATGAAATTGAAAAGTAAAGCCTATGGCTGTAAATAGGGATTAAATCTCAAGCCAGCAGTCAATAAATCAAAAGACAAATTGCACTAGGAAAATTTGCTCTCAGGGTCTTCTACAGAGTGCTGAAGAGCAAGAGTGTCAGTCTATAGACTAAGGTATGCCTGATTCAGGTAAAAGTCTTCACAATTACTTGCTATGTTATCAGAGAGCAGGACAATGACCAAGCATGACAGAAGAAGAATTGATGCCTTTGAGTTGTGGTACTAAAGAGGAGTCTTGAATATCTCATGGACTACTAAGAAAACTAACCGGTCTGTCCTAGAGAAGGTGAAGCCAAACAAAGCTGGTCATTGGAGGCAAGCATTTTGGACCTCTATTTTATAAACTTTGGGTATGTAGCCCAAAGATTAGAGGGACCAACCTTTGCTGAAGGATAGCATGTTTGGAAGGGTCAAGGGACAGTGCAGGAGAGGAAAACTCCAGATGAAATGGACTGACACAGTAACTGGGGCAATGAGGGTCGGTTCATCAGAGACAGTGAAGTTGGCTTAGCATAGAGCAAGATTCAGAGATACTGTGTATAGGGTAGCTGTGGGTCATAACAGACTTGATGGCACATTAAAAAAAATTCACAAATGAACCAATAAGCTTTATCATATGCTTCCACAGATTTTATTTTACTTTCCTCCATAATTGATTCCTATGGAAACACCAATTAAGAAATCCAATGATATATTACACTGAGCAAATCTTTTACAAAGATCTCCTTGAAGTTTTAACAAGCAAAAATGGCACTTGGAGGACTAATATTGATGTCACTTAAACTATGGCAGTGGTATTTTCAATTGTTTCAAAATTGATGCAACACTTTAACAATGAATAAGGAAGCCTGGAGAAGAATTGATGTCTTTGAATTATGAATTTGTAGAGAATATTTACTGTAACGGACTATAAGAGAACTTGCTCATATCAGCAACAGGACTATCAATGGTGGGTATGAAATCACATCCAGTGTCTTGCCAAGGATAAATAATTATCTAGAATCTGGCAAACTTAGTGTTGGAAAAATATTACCTTCTGCATTATAAACTGCTTTATAGATTTATATTTAATAGCAAACTACACCATTTCACTTGTTCCTTGAACTGCATGGTAATGTACTGAGGACTTGATACTACAATTTTACATACCTGTGTTCACATCACAATCAACTTGAATTGCAAATGCAGAGATTAAAATACATTACAAAGAATAACTTTTAGTATGATTAAATTTTTTTCATAAGAAAGTCATGTAATTGTAATGATTTCTTTGTTATCATCATGCTATATATAGACTGTGCATGGTTCAGATATTTAAATTGCACTAATATTTCATCTGTTTAGGAAGACTTATTTGAATATTTATGTACTCATTATGTCTATTGTTTTCCTTCAGGAGTTTTAAGAATCTAATAAAAGTGTCACAGCACTTTCACTGGAAATGAGTAAGAAAGTGGATGTCAGAAATTTTCATTCTAAAAATAGAGCTGAGAACAAGATAATTTTTTTAATCTCTCTTCACTAAAAAATCTAAAATTAATTGTAATTTTATAGTTTAATGTGTTCAATGTATCTATGACAAAATAATCAAGATCTTGATCTTAAATCAGAGAACCTCATGTCAGTGAATCTAAAAATTTATCTTAAATAATAATACATTTTCTTCCTACTCAAATGATGAATATTACAATGCTAACCTGTGAAATATTTAAATCAATTCTATATATTCATCTCTTCTTAACATCTTAAAAATGTGCAAATATATTAAATCTGTATACTGAGCAAATAATTTGAGATGATGAACTATATGAAGATGAATATAACATAAAGATTGGAGAAAGACTTAATCTTTATTAAGTAGATGACACTGGTACTTGTGGAAAGTGAAGAAGATCTGAAGCGAAAGATAAAAGATTACAGCTTTAATATGGGTTCTATTTCAGCATCAAGGAAATAACAATCTACATAACTGGACTAGAAGGCAAAATCATGACTGGTGGTAAAGTTTAAAATCAAGGATTTCACTTAGCTTTGATCTAAAATTAACACCCATGGTTACAGCAGTCAAGAACTCATGGAATCAGAAACCTTGAAAATTGGCTTTTCTATATATTGTGTTAGCTCCTTTGGGGTCATAGTCTTTGGCTACTTTAACTGTAGACACATGGTCTTACAAGTCATCAAAAGTTGTTGGCACAAATACATTTAGAAAGGTTCAATCTGAAGGGGATAAAATTGATAGAAATACCATTTGACCCAGCAATTCCTCTACTGTAAATATACCCTAAAGAAACCATAACCACCACCCAGGCAGATATATGCACACCGTGTTCATTGTGGCTTTGTTCACTATAGCAAAGAATTGGAAACAACCTAAGTGCCCATCAATGAATGGATGGATGGATAGAGAAGCCCTGGTATATTCACACAATGAAATACTACACTGCATTGAAAAACAAGGAACTCATGCTGTATTATTCAAAATGGGTGACCCTGGAGGACAGTATGCTGAGCGGAATATCTCAGTCACAAAAGGACAAATACTGCATAGTGCCACTGTTGCAGAATGGGACTTATATGAGGGTTGGGATGAGACTGAGAAAAATTGGATAAATTATGTATATTTCATTGAAACAGATGAGGGAGAGAAAAGTATAAAAGTGATGTATGATTGGGTATTATGGTATGACAAGAGTTCAGAATGAAGGTTGCATAGTGGAGTGTACTGAGGCAGGGGAGAGGGAATTGCATACAACGAAGGAATTTTTCTTTTACTTTACAAAGAGAAGAGTGAACTGGGGGAGGGAGCAGGGAGAAAAA
>NW_006399850.1:11857213-11873408 GCF_000299155.1 Elephantulus edwardii
TAAAATTAAAAAAAATTGATGAATAGTCTAAGTTTCCTTTTCTCCCTGTAGGAAAATTTTTTTATAAACATGTGGATTTAATCTTTAGAAGTTCCCATGTATCAATTTTATCTTCTTCAGATCGTCCATTTCTGGTTGTATTTGGCAGTCTCTTTATACTTGGGCTAGTGCTTCTAAGCTTGATCCCAGTTTGTCTCTTCTAAACGTTATGTTTTTGGACTTTACTCCAGGTCTCTGATCAACCTTGAGTTGATTTTTGTGTAGGGTGTGTGATGTGGATCCTGTTTCAGCTTTCTGCAGGTGAAAGTCCAGTTTGTCCATCACCATTTGTAGAAGAGCTTATCATTTCCCCATTGATAGCTTTGATTTCCTTATTGAATATCAGCCGACCATAGTTAGCTGGGTCTATGTCTGGGTTCTTAATTCTGTTCCATTGGTCTATGTGCCTATAATTGTACCAGTATCATGCTGGTTTGGTTACTACTGCTGTGTAGTAGGTTTTGAAGTCAGGGAGTGCTATGCCTCCAATCTCATTTTGAAGCATTATTCACCATTGCAAGAAGTCCAAACGTCCAACCATAAAATAAATAGATTGAGAAATTATGGTACATTCACACAATGTAATAATATTCAGAACACAGAAGCAATGATTTTGTAAATTATTACATAACTTGGGAGGGACTGGAGAGCATTATGCTGGCTGAACTAACTCAGTCCCACAAGTGGTTGGAAACAGAGGGATGAGGATGTGCAGGGGGAGGGATTAATCATGGAGTTGTATAATTTGATGGGTGAGAGGGTGAAGGAAATAGAAAGAATGTGTTTTTGAAAACAATGAATTTGGATTTTGTAAATAAAATAGCATAAAATTAAAAAAAAAATAAACAGTACCTTCTAAAGATTAAACCTTTGTGCTCATCAGAAGCTTTTCTCAACAGGGTGAAAAGAAAGCCTACCAACAATACTATCTTAGACAAGGGTCTTATAACAAAACAAAAAAAAAGTTTACAGACCATGCCTAGTTCTCCACAACAAAAAGGCTGATAACCAGTTACAAAATGGGCAAAAGACATGGAAAGACTTTTCACAGAGGAAGACATTTGAATGACAAATAGATACATGGAGATACGTTCAAAATCACTGTCAATAAGAGAGACCACAATGAGATGTCATCTCACTCCAATAGCAGTGGCAACATTTAACAGGACACCAAGTAATAAATATTGTAAAGATGTGGTGAGATAGGAACGCTTATACATTGTTGGTTGAATTGTAAAGTGGTACAAACACTCTGCAATACAGTTTGGCATTTCCTCAAATTGCTGAACATTGAAATTCCCTATGACCCAGCTATTCCACTGCTTGGAATATACCCCAAGAAAAATGAGAACTGAGACACAGAGACTTGCACATCAATGTGCATAGCAATGTCATTAACCATAGCAAGAACAGGAAACAGACTAAATGTCCAACTCCAATTGAATGGATTGACAAATTATGGTACAGTCACATGATAGAATACTACACAGCACACAGGAGCAATAATTTTATAAATTACTATCCAACTTGGAAGGGACTGGAGACCATTATATTAAGTGAACTAACTCAGTCCTGTAAAGACAAATACAATACAAAACCATTATTAGAAAGTGTGTGAAGATCTAAGGAGGGTAAAGAAGGGGTAGAGGGATCAGGGGGGTAATTATAGGGTCACACAATTTGATGAGTGGAGGAAAGGTTGGGTAAAGAAAGTGGGAAACATCTGGTGTAAAAAACAATATATACAAACTTTGTAAGTAAACCAGTATAAAATAAAAAATTTATGTAAGCAAAAAAAAAAGAAAGAAAGTGGGGGGAAGCTGTGAGACCAACAAGAGAGAGTATTTTTTACACTGTAAGAGAGACAATGATGGAGAGAGTGAAGAGACAGTGGCAAGGTGTACCCAGAGGAACTGTGGAGACAGAACCATAGTTAAATGTTTTGCTTGTTGGAAGTATGAAGGAAAAACTGACTTGTAACTGCTCTGAGATAGTTTCCTGAACGGAGAAACGAGAAATGCATATGTGCTGTTAAACTGAACTTGTTTAATAATTGAGGAACTGTATCTTGTTAATCTCACTGGAGACTGCTAGACTAAACCTAGTCTGCATTATGTGATTTTCTTTGCATCTTCCACTCCTCAACTTCTCTCCCTAGTAAGCCCCATAACTGAGTAAAGTCTGTGAGTCAAGTTTCAACAAGCATTAGACCCAATGATTGGTAGAAATAGGTACAAAAGCATGTGGGGTGGCAGCTTGACCATGTAGCTATTTGTTTGGTAGTAAGGATGTTGTTGATGTGGACAGATCCCCTCTGTGACACAGGTAAAAGTAATACTCAGCCTTCTCCATGTTACCACTGCTCCTCACATAAAGCTCAAAACATATATTGCTTTGGCCAAATATGTTGCTAAAGATTCCTTTCAAGGGCTAAAAATTAAAAATGTCAGTTTAAAAATTAAGATGCACCTGATGCAAGGCATGATGGATGCACGTGAAAGTTCTATGATGATTAAGGAAGAAATAAGAAGAGATGATACATTTGAATGATAATGTTAATAGAGAGTATTAAACAACTATAGATTTTCAAATGATGAACTTTGTCTTAAAAGACAAATTTGTCTTAGAAAAAGTTCAGTTAAAATGCTTTTTGGGGGGTAAGTATAGTGAAATTCTGTCTCACTTGGGACATGTGATGAGGCGCTAGTCCTTAGAAAAACCATCATGCTTTGAAAAGTACAGAATCAGCAAAAGAGAAGAGGAACCTCCGTAAGATGGATTGACACAGTGATGACAACAATGGACTTGAGCCCACGAGGAAATTGACTTGGTGGCAAGTAACAAAAACAGTAACAAAAAACGCAGCACTGACCTCACTGGGTATGTCACTAAAAAAGTAAATATAACTTAATACCATTGCATGAGTTAAGAAAAAGGGCAATTTTATACACTTTTATGAAAGCTATTGTTTTCTCCAATATATATCATGATTAGTTCAATTTTGGAAAACATTTTAAGGAAATAATTTTAAATATGAACACAAATTTATGTTGTTGTGTTGTATTGTTCATTTAACTGCAACTTATAGCGATGCTATGAACAATAGATCTGAAATCTGGCTTATCCTCTCCTATCATCATCATTTCAGACACAATTGAATCTATTGCTACAGTCACTGTGTCAATCCATCTAATCGAAAGTCTTCCTTTCTTAAGATGACCCTCCACCTTTCCAAGTACTGGCCCTTCTAACAACATGTTCAAAGTATCTGAGATGTAGTCTCATCATCCTTGCTTCAAAGAAAACTTTCATTTACTTTCTCTGAGACAGATGTGTTTGTTCTCTTGTAATCCACAGAAATATTCAGTACTCTTCTCCAGCACACTATGTAAAAGTGTAATTCTTCTGTCATCTTTTTCCAAATTTAACATTCGTAGCAAGCAATTGAAAATATTATGGCTTTGGTCAGGAGCATCTTAGTCTTTAAGCTGACATTGCTTTTTAGTATTCTGGAGATATTCCTGTCAACAGATTTTCTTACATGTTTATGCAAGAAAGCACTAGGAAATAGTGTTTTACAAAGAAATTTCCAACTCCCCACAAACACTAAAATACTGCACAATGACTATTTTCCCTTCATTTAATTTAAATATACTGCCATTGAGTTAATTCCAACTCATAATGACCATCAATGTACATTAATTCTTGATATAACATATTATTGCTGTGGGTGTTGTTGTTAAGTGCCATTGAGTCATAGATGACTCATAGCAACCCTATGAATGAAAGACTTGAACAATTGCATAACTTTCATTGTTTCTCCAGTTCATAAAGTTTCTGGAGGAAGGCTATTTCAGAAGTGGATGCCATTCCTGACATAACATGAGGTTATAAAATAATACTTGGGTATTTTAATGTCACCAATACTTTATGGTCATATAATTTTCTATGTAAATATTATTAATAAAATATAAGTAATTACAATAAGCTTCAAAAAACAAGGCTTGTATTTATAGATGTCCAGATGTATAACCATAATCTTCATTTAAAATACTACATGAATAGAATTAATAAGATTGTAACCACTTAACTAATAAATTGCAGTGAGAATGATTTTGCATCTCAAATCTATCCAAAAGGTTTATTGGAATTAGTTTAAGGAATTTTAATATTAAAATTGATGCCTTTATAAAATCAAAGGGTTTTGAACAAATAGAAAATGGGAACATATTAGTACAATGCAAGATAATGGAAAGCTCAAAGATATTGCTTCATTAATTTATTCTGTTTGAATTTTATTTTCCTTTTGTTTACATACACACTTTAATATTATATAGATATCAATTATATAATTTATAATCTTACTTTAACATTATAACTGCTTTGTTTTGTAGTTTCTTAAATATTTATTTATAACTATATATTATGAATATTATTTTCTGGTAAACATGATATTATTTCACCAGATATTCTATGACAATTCCTTTTTAGAACCCAATAAAGAACCTTCTCTATTTATCTTCTATTCTTAACTTGAAAATGACAGCAAAATCAATAAAGAGAATTGTAAGTTCAAAATGAAGAACATTCCCAGTTCAGATCTTAATTTCAGGAACAATTTACCATGACATCTGTGTAGTCTCTTCATGGAAGTTTAGCAGATCTGACAGCTAATTAATTATAAAGCAAGATTAGAGGCTGGACAGAAGTGCTGACAGAAGAGAATTCATCTTTTGTGTCAACGTGTTTCAGTATATTCATTTTCTTTGGTCTGAAAGACTTACCCCTAGTAAATCATTGTTTATCTTTAAGCTCAAAAAGGAAATCGAACATGACATGAACAATTACCAAGATATTGTGAAAGAAATACATTCTCAAAAAAAAAAAAAAAAGAAAGAAAGAAAGGGGAAAAAAAAAAACCCCAAACACCCATGAAGCTGAATTAGAACTATGTGACACCTGAGATTTCTTTGTGGTGGATTGTTTGTGGGGGTTTTTTGGGGGGTTGGTTGTGGTTTTTTTGGTTCAAATTATATGTACTGTCTGAAATTATTCTAAGATTGTAACAGAAATCCAAAACTATCACTATAAAACAAAGTGGATAAACAGGAGACATAAATTAAATATCTATAGAAAAGAGTTGATTATGGTTAAAGAATACTTAATTTAAGTTGGTGACATTAGCAATTACACAGAAAATTTTCCTAATAAGAAATTAATGTTCTCCATAGTAAATATTTCAGAAATGTGAATCATGTTAGCAAAAACTATAATTTAATATTATTTTGTACAAAATAAAATAAAATAATAAATTGTCATACTCAGTCCATTTTAAATATAATACTAAGAATAAATGTGAGATGATTTTTCTCTCCCATTTAACACATTATTATAAAAAAAATTAGACAAAGTTTATTGGCTTTATTTTGTAATTACTCTATTTTCTTTGAGAAAAGAGAGACTTCCATTAGAGAATATATTCTTTGGAATCACAGAAACAGGGGAGGTGAATTCCAGAGCATCCAATTCTTCAACTGTAATCTAAGAAACATGAGATCTATCTTAGAAAACATGTTGCTATTGTTGTGTGGTATTGAGATGGAATTAACTCATAAATGACACTCCAGTGAATTTTCAGAAACTTTCTTGGAACCAGCAGTCAGAAAATGAAAAGAAAAATTGTACTGGGGAAATCTGCTATCCTGGACCTCTTCAAAGTACTGATAAACAACAGTGTTAGTCTAGAGACTAAGGTGCGCTTGATCCAGGCCATGGTCTTCACAATGACTTGCTATGCATCTGAGAGCTGGGCAATGACTAAGGGTGACAGAGAAGAATAAATGTCTTTGAGTTTTTCTTTGGAGACTAGGATTTTGAAGTTCTGTCTCACATACTTTGGGCATGATACCAGGAGGGACCAGTCCTTGGAGACGGCTATCATGCTCAGGAAGGTGGAGGGACAGCACAGGAAAGGAAGATCTTCAATGAGATGGATTGACACAGTAACTGGTGCAACAGGGTTAGATGTGTCAGTGTCAGTTAGATTGGCTCAGGGTCAGGACAAGGAAGATTTCAGTGCTTTTGTACATAGGGTCTCTATGAGTCACAGGTGACTTGATGGCACATAACAACAACAATAACAAATCACACAGGAGGAGACTGCCCATCCTTCTACCACTTTGCAGCTGGTGAATTCGAACCATATGGTGTTGGAATTGTGCCGTAGCTTCTTGCCACTAGGACATATGGCCATGCTTTTTAGACTGCTTTTCATATAACAATTTCTCATAAAGATGACTATGTCTGTTTTGAATCACAGAATTATTTGCTTTGTTTATTGGTATTCTTGGTCAGGAAACTGAAAATACATGTCATTTCTGAATCAACAATTTATTGTAATTAGGGTGGCTGTTCTTAACTGTTGTTTGTTAGGTGCTGTGAAGTCAACTTCTACTCATAGTAACCCAATGAACAATGGATCTAAATGCTGCCCTAGCCTTTGTCATCTTCATCATCTTTAATGTATTTGAGCCCATGGTTAAATCACTTTGTCAGTCTATCTTGCAAAACGTTCTTCTTTTTTGCTGACCCTCCAACTTTCCGAAAATGTTTTATTTTTCCAAGGAATGGACTTTCCTAACAATATGGCCAAAGTGTATGAGATGACTTTTACACCATTTTTGCCTCTAAGTAGTACCTAGCTTGTATTTTCACAAAGTACAAGCATATACTTATCTGTTCTTTTGATAGTCCATGAGATCCTGAGTACCCTTCTCCTACACTACAATTTTTTAAAAAGCAAAACAAACACATACACACAACCATAAAGAAACAAACAAAAAATAAAATAAAACAAACTTGGATAAATAGTAAAAGAGAGGAAGATACTCGATGAGATGTATTGCCACAGTGACTCCAAAAATGGAATGAGCACGTCAGAAATTGTAAGGAAAGCATAGATTAGGACAAGATTTTTATTAATGATTTCTAGGGTTGCTATGAGTAGTAGCTGACTTTAAGGCACGTAAAAACAACAGTTAGTCTGAAACTTTTTAAAAACAAAAACTTAATGGCAATCCCAAGCTTTTAAATCTTCTTGTTGACATAAAGGAAAAGAGGAAGACAAGAAAATATTTTTAAATAATTGACATGTAATTAAAAATGTGCAGTGTAATTTCTGATTTTGTAAATATAAAGATGAATGTATTTTCTTGAATTAATGTTAATAGATGCTCTCACATTTGTTCTTTCTTAGAGGTCAATTGTTAGTGTCCTTCAACCCAGAATTGACTCATTTCAACCTTATGAACCTGTATTACTCAAATGTCAGTCACTATTGTGTTTGAGCATATGGTTGAAATCACTGTGTGAATACATTTTATTGAATATGTTCACTTTATCAAGTATGATATCCTAATTTTAAACCACACTGTAACCTCTTGTTCTATTCAGATAGCTGTCTTTGTACAAATTCCACATAGATACAAGTTTTCTGAAATTCTCATTCTTCACAATGTTATTCATAAAGTATCACGTTCTGCACAGTTGAATATATTTGAATAGTCAGGAAACACTAATAAATAGATTTGGTATTCTCTGCTTTTAGCAAAAATTCATCTGACATAAGTGTTAATAAGAATTGTTACTTTTTAATGAAAAGGTACCTTGCTTCTGAACAAGGTGTGTAACTCTTTGCAAATATAATTACCTTTCTGGGCCTGAATTTACTAAATGTTAAAATGATAATAAGAGTCTGGATTCTGAGTTAAAAAAAATCTCAGTGCATACACTTTTTACTAGTTATTCTTCTATTTTTTACAATGATCGTCTTATTCAGCATTTGTCCTTATGAAACTAAGTTAGTGCACTCATAATAATGGTCTTCAGTCTCTCTCAAGTAGTATTTTTTGAATCCTTGCTCATAATTTCTGTGTAGTATTCCTTCATCTGAATATATTGTACACATGTTTTAATGAGGAGTTATTTTATAAAACACAATGTATGCGAATGGTTGCATGAAATACAAGGTGTGTGAAAAACAATGTATATTAATTTTATGTGCAAACCAATAATTTTTTTAGAGGAAAAAAACCCCCAACAAACCCCTCAGTTTGGTCAATTCTAAACAACTCATAACAGATCCTTCAGTGGACTTTCAAGACATTAAACCAAAGATAAGGAGGTTTGATTTTTCCTGCTGAGAAGCTGCAGTGAGGTTTAACCTTTGAATTAGCAGTGTAACCTCCATGGATTATGCCACTAGAATGTATATTATTTAGTTACTAGGGATATTGTAGCTGATGTTAGATGGATCTTAACTGAAAGCAGAGAATACCAGAGGAATGTCTAGCTGTGTTTCATTGACTATGCAAAGGCATTTGACTGTGTGGATCATAACAAACTGTGGCTGACTCAGAAGAATGGGAATCCCAGAACACATGATCATGCTAATGTGAAACCTATACTTGGACCAGGAGGCAGTTGTCAGAAAATAGCAAGGGAAGACTGCACGGTTCAAAATTGGGAAGGGCATACGCCAGGGATGCATCCTATCTCCATACCTTTTCAACCTATATGCAGAACAGATTATCTAGGAGTCTGGGCTCTATGAGGAGAAATGTGGGATCAAGATTGGCGGATGATTTATCAACAACCTGCGTTATGGAGATGACACAACCCTGCTTGCTGAAACTGAAGAGGACCTGAAGCAACTGCTGCAGAGGGTCAAGGACTGAAGCCTCCAATATGGATTGAGGCTCAATGTCAAGAAGACAAAGATTTTCACCACTGGACAAATTGGCAGCATCAGGACGGATGGTGAAGAGAATGAGATTGTACACAGCTTTAGTTTGCTGGGCTCCACAGCCACAACTCTTGGCACCAGTAGCCAGGAAATTTAAAGGCACATTGTCATGGGAAAGTCTGCTGTTAGGGACCTCTCCAAAGTGCAAAAAAGCAAATGGTGCAAAGAGCAATGGTGTCTCTCTGGAGACTAAGGTGTGTTTGATACAGGCCATGGTCTTCACAATCACTTGTCATAACAACAGAGAGTTAGAAAATGACCAAGGAGGATAGAAGGACAGTTGATGCCTTTGGGCTGTGGTGCTGGAGAACAGTCTTGAGAATATAATGGACTGCTAGGAAAACAAACAGATTCGTCCTGGAAAGGGTTAAACCAGGTTGCTCCTTGGAGGCGAGGATTCTGAGGCTCCGTCTAACATACTTTGCGCATGTTGTAAGGAGAGACCGGTCCTTGGAGAAGGACATCATGCTTGGGAGGGTGGAGGGACAGCGCAGGAGGGGAAGGCCCTCTATGAGGTGGATTGATTCAGTGACTGGGATAGTCGGGATGGGAGTGTCAGAGACAGTGCGATTGGCACAGGATAGAGCAGAGTTTAGGGTTGTTGTACATAGGGTCTCTATGAGTCGCAAGCGACTCGACGGCACATAACAACAACACAACAGTGATGTTTCCCAATTGAAAAGTTTAAACACTCCACATACCAGTGATCAGTTGTAAAAATATTCTATTAAGAACAATTATAGAAGGAAACTTAAGTTTAGATAAATTAAGGACTCAAACTAGCACTTGACTGGGGAGGAACTGTATGAATCAGAATTAAGGAAAGGGCAAGAATGAGACAAGGAAGAGATAAAAGTTAGTAAATGAAAAAGAAGGGATGTTCTCATTGTAACCATCTGATAAATGTGTAGAATATATCTAGAATTGTTAGATGAAAAAAGAATTTTAGGAAGTTTATACCCCAAAACTGTTCTACTTTATAGAGTTAAAGATTTGTAGTTTGTAGGGTAGACTGCTAACAAAACAGATGTGCATTTCAGACAGTTGGAATCCGCCAGCCATTCCTTGAGAGAAAGATAGAAAGTCTATAAAATTTTATAGCTTTGCAAACTTGATGTAGAGTCACAATGTGTTGGAATTGAATCAGCGGTAGCAATGTGAGGTGGGTTTTTTGTTTGTTTCTTTTTGTGTTTTTTGGGGGGGTTCTTAATAACAATTAAGAATTTTTTTTGTCTTTTTTTTTATACTCCATTGGTTAATAGTTGATTTCTGGGTTGTTGAATGTCTCTACCTTTGAAAGTACACTTGTTTTCAACAGAGAAGCTTTTTACATTTTGCAGACAACAGTGAGAGACCATAGTACATGTCTGATATAATGCTCTGGAAAATAAAAAATAAGTATCTGTGGCAGTAGTGTTTACTGTGTAGCAGATACTGCTTCAGTCCTTTGGATGCAGTAAACTAGTTTACCCTATTCATTCAATGAGAAACATGCAAATATCCTTTGTACACAGATAAGTTAAAAGATTAGCTAGACTGGTCAATATCCAATAGTGTAAAGCTAGTGTTTGGCCAAGAATTTATTGTCAAGCAGTTTTGCTATGTGCCTCACAGTATTAGCTACTATGCAACACTAATTTTAAACACATATTTGTTTCTGTTTTTCTTTCATAAGTAGAATAAATATAGTTGTTACTTTCTGACTTTGCTTTATGATAGTAGAGATTTAACTTAATCTGTTTGATAGCTAAATCCTATTTTTTAATAAAGATACATGTGTAACTATATATTTATTGTATAGATACTCAAGTTGTTTAAGCATGTCCAACTATTCCTATGTAGATGAATCTTCATGTTTAAAACATATCAATATAATAAAAACTTGAGTAATATTTTGCATGTCTATTAATTTACACTAGTATATTATTTCCATAAAACAAATTTTTAAAAGTGAGACAAATCAATCCAAGTGTGTGTATAGTTTTAAAATTTAGAAAGTATCAATAGAACCCTTTGTAAAGTCATTGTAACAACACATCACAGCAATCTACTAAAGATATCGCACCTGCCCAAAAAGAGATAGCAGAGTTTTTGATTGTTCTCCCCACACAATAGATGAAGACTGACCGTGAGGTATATCATGATTTCTTTGACTATAAAAGATATAAATATTATCTTTTCTTTCAATCATTTTGTATTGTTTATACATTGCATAATCATTTTTGTTCATTTGTTGTAATCATCCTATTTATCCTTTAAAAAATATGTAAAAATGTTTTTAATATAGATTTCAACTTTTTGTTTTAATTATTTTGGGGTTTAGTTATTTCATTGAAAAAACTTTTGATTTGTTTTGAAAATTGAAAAAGCTATTACATAAAGTTGTAATGTTAATTGTTCTTGTTATATACTGTCAAGTAGAAACCAACTCAAAGTAAATCCTCCAGAAAATTTTCAGAGGCTATAAATATCATGGAAAGGAGCTGAAAATCCACTGGCGTTTCAGCTATAGGTTGGTCCAACTTGATAGCACAGAGCAAAAATATATACTTAGATGTAATTTAAAATCATAGTGGCATAGTGGGTTAAAGGGGTTTCCAGTTTGGGAAGATATGTGGAACAGTTGGATTCTGCAAAGGTGTATTTTCTTTTTTTAGTTGAGGCTTGAATCTGAGCTGTTTGCTAGTTTTTATGTTTTATTCACAATAAGGTGTGAGCTGATTAGATTTGACCTTGTATTTAAAAAATCAGTCGGACCTAGTTTTAATTGTTTTCAGTCAAACATTCTCAGTGGTAAAGCACTGGTCTGTCAATTTGCTATGCAGAGGTAACTGATTGCTGTGATGCTAAACACTGTGACACTTATGTGTCAAATACAATAATGGTTTCACATGGTGGGCATTGTTTGGTGGGGCTCCCAGATTAAAACAGGTTTGGAAGCAGGAGTCACTTCCACTTCGGAAATATCTTGCCCTCTGGAAACTCTATGAACTTAGAGAAACGATAATAGTTATTCAACAGGGTTTAGGTCTTTTGTTCATAAGGTCACTAGGGGTTCATCTATGACTCAATGGCACTTAACAACAGTGGGTAAAAGGGAGCTCTGGTGGTTTAATGGTAAGAAGCTGCACTGCAGTCCCAACGGTATGTGTATAGAATTCACTAGGTGATCTGTGGAGAAGGATGGGCAATCACCTCCTGTATGACTAACTGCCCCTGAAAACCCACTGGAGGGTCATCTATGGGTTGGTTCCAGCTCTGTGGTACACAACAACAATAACAACAACAGAGAGTAAGGAGATAATCCAACAAAGTGTGGAAATTATCAAACCATATCACTAATATCACACACAGCAAAATTCTGCTGAAGATTATGCAGAAATTACTGAAATAGTACACCAACAGAGAACTACCAGAAATACAGGCTTGGTTTAGAAAAGGCTATGGCTAATGCCAATGGATCTTGGCAGAAAGCAAAGAGTATCAGAGAAATGTCTATCTGTGTTTCATTGGCTATGCAAAGATATTAGGCTATGTGGATCACAGCACAAAGATTCTCACCAATGGGGTAATTGGCAGCATCAGGATGGATGGTGAAGAGATTGAGATTGTTCACAGCTTTAGTTTGCTTGGTTCCACAGTCAACACTCTTGGCACCAGCAGCCAGGAAATTAAAAGGCGCATTGCAATGGGAAAGTCTGCTGTTAGGTACCTTTCCAAAGTTCTGAAGAGCAATGGTGTCTCTCTGGAGACTAAGGTGCATCTGATACAGGCCATGGTATTTTCAATTACTTGTTATGCATCAGAGTTGGACAATGACTAGGGAGGATAGAAGGAGAATTGATGCCTTCGAGCTTTGATGTTGGAGAAGAGTATTGAGGGTACCCTGGACTGCTTGGAAAACAAACCGATTCACCCTGGAAAGGGTTAAACTAAGCAGCTCCTTAGAGGCAAGGATTCTAAGGCTTCCACTAACATACTTTGGACATGTTGTAAGAGGGACTGGTCCTTGGGTCCTTGGAGAGAGATATCACGCTTGGTAGGGTGGAGGAACAGCACAGGAAGGGAATGCTCTCTATGAGGTGGATTGATTCAGTGACTGGGGTAATTGGGATGGGTGTATTGAAGACAGTGAGGTTGGCAGAGGACAGAGTAGAGTTTAGGGTTGTTGTGCAAAGGTTCACTGTGAGTTGTAAATGACTCAATGGCACATAACAAGAACAACCATCGAATTTGATATGACTGGCACAGGAGGAGATTGTTCTTCCTTCTCCAGCAGAATATCTGGGGGATTCAAACTGAATGCATTCAGGATTGCAGTGCAGCTCCTTGCCATTCTAGATCTCTTGATTGTGCTCAAACAGAACCCATACTTAGACAGGAACTAATCCTCAGAATAGAGCAATGAAACACTGCATGATTCAAAATCAGGAAGGGAGTGTATCAGTGATATATTCTGTCTCCGTATCTATTCAAACTATATGCAGAACAGATCATTTGGGAGACTAGTCTTTATGAGGAGTAATGTAGTATTAGGATTGGAGGAAGACTCATAAACAAATTGCATTATGAACATGACACAACCCTGCTTATTTAAACTGAGTAATACCTGACGTGCTTGTTGCATACGGTCAAGGACTGTAGCCTTCAATTTGAATTGAAGCTCAACATCAAGAAGACAAAGATTTTCACCACTGGGCCAGTTGATAACACCATGATAGATGTAGGATAGATTGAGGTTTTAACAATTACAGCTTGCTTGACTCTACAATCAACACTCTTAACAAACAGTCAGAAAATCAAAACACAAATTGCAATTAGAAAATCTGTGGTCAAGGAGCTCTCCAGAGTACTGAGAGGCAACAATGTCAGTCTAGGGACTAATTTACACCTGATCCAGGCCATGGTCTTTACAATTATTTGCTATGCATCCGAGAGCTAGACAATGACTACAGATAACTACAATCCCAGAGGAGCACAGTTCGAACCCACCAGATGCTCTGCCGGGGAAGGAGGGACAATCTCCTCCTGTACCAGTCAGATCTGATTTGACGGTACACGCACACACACACACACAAAAATAATAATAAAAAAAAACCAAACAGTGACTACAGATAAGAGGGGAAGAAGAATCGATATCTTTGAGTTGTGGGGCTGGAGAAAAGTCTTGAACATAATATTGACCCCCCAAGAAAACAAATAGATCTGTTTTGGAAAGGGTGAAATCGAGTTTTTCCTTGGAGGCTAAGATTTTGTAGCTCCATCTCACATACTTTGGGCACATGGCCCGGAGGGACCTGTTCATGGAGAAGGATATTACACTTGGAAGAATGGAGGGAAAGCACAGGAGAGGAAGAGTCGAAGGAGACTAACTGACACAGTAACCTGGGCACTGGGGGCAGGTGTGCCAGAGTCAGTGATACTGGCTTAGGACAAGGCAAGCTCCAGAGCTACTGTTTTTAGGGTTTCTGTGATTCACAGGCAACTCAATGACACATAACAACAACAGTAAGTGGATAAGAAATTATACCGAACTTGGGAGGAACTGAATAACCTAATGCTGAGTGAACTAATTGAGTCCCACAAGGATAAATATTGTATAAGACCATAATTGTAGAAGGAGTAAGGATTCAAGAGGGGTGGAAGAGGTTGGAAGCAGAGGGATGAGGATGTGCAGGAGGTGGAGGGGATTAATCATTGGGTTGTACAATTTGATGAGTAGGAAAGTGAGGGAAATTCAAAAAAATTGTTCTTGAAAACAATATATTCAAATTGTGTAAATAAACTGGTAGAAAAAAAAAGAAATTTCATTGCCAACCCAAAGGCATGGGATTCATATCTTTAATTTTCTCCAAAATAGAAAAATGAACAACTTCCTCCCATTTGATTATAGTTCTCAAAAACTCACTGAAGAATCAGTTATGAGTAAGTTACAACTCAATATCACATAGCAAAAGCAACACAAAGTTTAGAGAATTCTCGTGGCACTGCTAACCAAAAGGCAGCCAATTTGAATTTACCAGTAATTTTGTGGGAGGAAGATGGGCTATCTCGTTCTGTGCAATTGACAGCTTCTGAATACCAGCTGGAGAAATGAGTTAACTCTTACTCAACAGAAATACATTTGAACATACCTATAATTTCTTTTCCAAATGGTTATAATGTTATTTTTGTTGGTAGGTGTCATCGAGTTGAGTACTACTCATACCGATCCTATGAACAAAAGTTCTGAACCTAGTCCTGTCCTGCATCATCCTCCCACTTCCCGACACACACCAGTCTATTGCAGCAGTCACAGTGACAATCCACCTGGTTGAGGGTCTTGCTCTCCTTCACTGGCTCTCCACCCTTCCAAGCATAGCAATATGTCCAAAGTATGTGAGGCCAAGACTCATCAATCTTGCCTCCAGGTGCACACCTTCCAAGACGTCTATTTGTTCTCCTAGCTGTTCTTGGGATAATCAGTGCTCTTCTCCAATATTAACACTTAAAGGTGTCAATTCTTTTTCTATCATCCTTATTCATTGTTCAATTCTCAGATGCATAGCAAGTAATTGGAAAGACTATGGCCTAAATCAGACACACTTTAGTCCTCAATCTGACTTCACTACTCCTCAAAAATTTAGAAAGGTTACTAACTGCTGATTTTTCCAGAGCAATGTCACTCCTTCTTTTCTGACTGCTCATACCAAGGATGTTAATTGTGGCTTCAAGCAAGATGAAGCTGTTGACAGTTTCAATCTTCTCTCCATCCATCACACTGCCTATTGGTCCAGTGGTAATAATCTTTGTTTTATTGAGATTCATCCTGAAGGTTGCATTCCTTGATCTTCTGAAAGAAGTACTTCAAGTCTTGTTTGTTGTTGTTATGTGCTGTCGAGTCGCTTGCGACTCACAGCGACCTAAACTCTGCTCTGTCCTGTGCCAATAACACTGTCTCTGACACTCCCATCCCAATTACCCCAGTCACTGAATCAATCCACCTCATAGAGGGTCTTCCCCTTCTATGCTGTCGCTCCACCCTCCCAAGCATGATGTCCCTCTCCAAAGACCTGTACCTCCTTACAACATGTCCAAAGTATGTCAGACAAAGCTCCAGAATCCTTGCCTCCAAGGAGCAGCCTGGTGTTTAACCCTGTCCAGGACAAGTCTGTTTGTTTTCTTGGCAGTCCATGGTACATTCAATACTCTTCTCCAGTACCACAGCTCAAAGGCATCAATTCTCTTTCTATCCTCCCTAGGCATTGTCCAACTTTCTGATGCATAACAAGTGATTGCAAAGACCATAGCCTGTATCAGATGCACCTTAGACTCCATAGCGACACCATTGCTCTTCAATACTTTGGAGAGGTC
>NW_006399850.1:11874993-11878277 GCF_000299155.1 Elephantulus edwardii
GATCTCTTCCAGTCAGTTGGCCAAGTGGTTCTCCAGATTTCTTGGCACAACTTGGTGAGCACGTCCAGGGCAGCATCTGTTAGCTGAAATACATCGATTGTTATACCATCTATTCCTGGGCCCAAAGCAACTTGAACTTTTCATCACCATAGGCTCTTGCTCATATGTTATTTCATTAAATTCTTCTGTGTCTGCCAGTTCCTTTCCATACAGTGACTCAGTATATTCTTTCCATCTTCTTTTAATACTTCCTGGATCATTTAATATTCTGCCTAAGGCATCCTTGATTATATCAACTCTAGGTTTAAATTTGTTCTTCAGTTCCTTGAGCTTAAGAAATACTGAGCGAGTTTCGCCCTTTTGATTTTCCGACTCCAGCTCCTTGCACATTTCATTGTAATATTTTGCTTTGTCATCCCGTGCTGCCCTTCGGAATCTTCTGTTCAGCTCTATAGTATCTTGAATTCTTCCTTGTGCTTTGGCTTCTCTGTGCTCCAGGGCAATCTTCAGAGTTTCTTCTGACATGCAGTTTGGTCTTTTTTTTCTCTTCTGTCTTTGTAATGACTGTTTGCACACTTCCTGGATGATACATTTGACATCCTCCCACAACTCATTAGGCCTTCGCTCTTTAGTGTTCAAGGCCTCAAACCTGTTCCTGAGATGGTTCTGAAATTCAGGTGGGATGAACTCAAAGTCGTATTTTGCTTCCGGTGGATTCAGTTTAAATTTCCTCAGCTTCAGCTTGAACTTGCAAATGAGTAGCTGGTGGTCTGTTCCACAATCAGCTCCTGTCCTTGTTTTCACAGCTGATGTTGAGCTTGTCCAGCGTTTTTTTTCCACAGATGTAATCGATTTGATTCCTATGTGTACCATCAGGTGAAATCCATGTGTCTAACTTGTTTTTATATTTCTTATAAAGCATATTTGCAATGAATAGGCCATTGATTGTGCAAATTTCAATCATTCTATCTCCAGCTTCATTTCTCACTAAGTCCATGCTTTCCAACTACTGATTCTTCTTCTCCGTTCCTAATTTTTGCATTCCAGTCACCCATTATTATCAGTAAATAAGCTTACATCAGTTTTTGATGAGTTTCCCTTAATCATCATTCCACATTCCTCTTCATAGAGTTCAATTTCTCGGATAATTCGCTCAGCATGTAGATTGACAGTTATGGAGATAGAATATATCCATGACATACTCCCTTCTCAATTCTAACCCATACAGTGCTTCCCTGTGCTGTTTGCACAACAAAGTATAGGTTCCCTGTACTGTTTGCACAATAAGTATAGGTTCCTCATGAGTACAATCAAGTGCTCTGGGATTCCCATTCTTCTCTATGTCAGCCACAACTTGTCATGATCCAAACACTCAAATGCCTTTGCACAGTCAATAAAGCACAAATAGACATTCTTCTGGTACTCCTTATTTTCAGCCAGGATCCATCTGACATCAGCAATGATATCCCTGGTGCCATAGCCTCTTTTAAGTCCTACTTGAACTTCTGGCAATTCTCTATATCAGACCTCCAATTTTTTCCAAGCAGGCTGTAATTTTTCAAGGAATAGCCTTGCCTAGCTATATGCCATAATATGAAAGATGAAGCTTCTCCATCTTTTCTTCCAAGTAACACTCTGGCTGCACTTTTTCCATGACAAATTTGTTTGTTCTTTTATCAGTCCTTGGGATGTTCACTACTTTTCTCCAGCACATAGCTCAAATGTATTAATTCTTCTTCTATCATCTTTATTCATTGTCCAGCCCTCTGAAGCATAAGAAGTTATTAAGAAGACCATAATCTGAATCAAGTGCACTTTAGTCTTCAAACTGACATCATTGCTCTACTGTATTTTGGACAGGACTATGACACAGACTTTCCCAATGCAATCAGTCTCCTGATTTTCTGACTACTTGGACCAAAGGTGTTGATTGTTCATCTAAGCAAGATGAAGTCATTAATAGCTTTACTCTTTTCTTCATCTATCATAGTGCTGACTGTTGGGCCTATGTTAGGAATAGTATATTCTTGATATTTATAGTAATCCATGCCGGAGGCTGCAGTTCTTGATCTTCTGCAGTAAAGATTTCACAACAACAACTCACTTTCACCAAGAAGGGTTGTGTCATCAGCTTAATGTAGATTATTGATGAATCTTCCTTTAATCCCAACACCACGTTCTTAGACTCAGATTTTACAAGTTATATGCTAAGGATACAGATTGAACAGCTACGGAGAAAGGGTTCAAAATTGCCACATGACCTTCCTGTTCTTAAACCATGAAATATTTCCTGGTTTCTGACTTCTTCTAGGTATAGATTCTGTATGAGCACAACTAAGTGTTCTGGGATTCTCATTCTTTTCAACCTGAGTCAGTTTGTTATGATCCATGTAGCCAAATGCCTTTGCATAGTCAATAAACCTAAATATGTATTCTTCTGGTTGTTGTTGTTAAGTGCTGTTGAGTCGTTGACAACTCATGGTGACCCTATGAACAAAAGACCTGAGCACTGTTCATAGTGTTTTTGGATGCAAGCCTTTTCGAAGTGGATGCTATTCCTGCTTCCAAGATTGTTTTAATCGGGAAGCTCCACCAAACACTCTCCACCATGAGCAACCATGATCACATTTAGCACATCAGTGTCACAGTGTTTAGCATCACAACAACCACAAGTTACCTCTGTGCAGCTATGCACAGACCAGTACTATACCACATACAAGAATGTTTGACAATAAAACAATTTAAACCAGGCCCGAGTGCCACCTTGGGCTTCTTCTGGTTAGATAACCCCAAATAGAGCTATCATCTTAACAGTTCCCTTATTTCATCAATTAGCCTTAGCTTCTCTATGTTCCAGAATAAGTTTCAGAGCATATGTGAAATTCATTTGGGTAGAGAAACTAAAGAAAATGGTAGAAATCAACTAAGAGAGCTGAATAGAAGTTTTCAAGGGTCAGCTTCAGAGAGAATGCAAAGAATTAAAATTAAATGTGCTAATACCACAAATTAGAAAATCAACATGGAAACACATTTGTCATTTAAAGTCTGAAAAAACTTGAAAAACAAGTTAAAAATTCAAGTTTCAATGCTGAAGGATTCTATTGATAAGATAGTGAAAAGAACACACAGTTGCTGTACCAAAAATCATTGGTTGACGCACAATCTTTTCAGCAGGTAGCATAAGATCAGTTAACTGTTCCACAAATTGCTGTCTGTCAGATACTCCTCTAAATCTGAACATTCAGATTAAGACAGACTAGGAAGAAGGATTGGCCACCCACTTC
>NW_006399850.1:11880967-11906235 GCF_000299155.1 Elephantulus edwardii
TAGAGCAGGGTTTAGGGCTGTTGTGCATAGGGTCGCTATGAGTCGGAAACGACTCGACGGCACATAACAACAGCATAAGATCAAGAACCCTGGTATTGAAGTAAGAAATCCAAGTTGCCCTGAAAATATTGACAGAAAAAAAACCCCAGAAATTGACATAACACCAATTTATGTGTGTTTCAATAAAGGAATGTAGCTTTAGACTTGCTGATTTATCTCTGCCAAGAAATTTAGAAAAAAGTTGCATGTTCATTTTACTGCTATAGATGGATATTTGTATCCATTCAAAGCATGATGTTTCAGCAGAATGTAGAAATTATAGAAAAATAATACATTAATACTAAATATAAATTAAGCTTATTAAATGGTTTTTTAAAAAAATGATAGAATACTATATAATCCATGAATTGCCAAAAATTCAAGTTAGAGTCAAAAGAGGACATGAGACAATTTTTGTTATTACAGATTGCAGGTAAATCTTGATCCTGAAGCAGAGAACACTAAATAGATATATAACTATGCTTTACTGACTGTGCAAAGGCATTTTACTGTGTAGAACATGACAGATTATAAATAACATTGCAAACAATGAATTTTGAGAACACTTGTGTTCACGTGAAACCTGTGCATAGGTTAATAAGTGGCTGTTCAAAATGAACAAAAGTTGTTGTTTTCATTATTGAGTGCTATTGAGTTAGCTCTACCTCATAACATTGCATTGTTCAACAAAAACAAAATCTTCTCCAATTATGGTTTAAATTCAGGAAAGGTGTGCTCCAATGTTGTATCATTTAACAAAAACCTAATAAATTTGTATGTTCAACAAATAATATGAGAAGAGAACTACATAACGAATAACATGCTATGATTGGAAGAAAGTCAATTAACAACCGATATGCAGATGATTTAGTCTTCTTTGCAGAAACGAAAAAGAATTAAAGTACTTACTGACATCTTAACACAATAAAAACTAAAGTATTCACAAATAGACCAATAAACAATATCATCATAGTTGTTGAAAGGTGTCTTTTAATAAAAAACAACTCATAGCAACCCTATGAACAGCAGATGTGAAATCAATTCGATCCTATCACAAATTCATAATGTCTGACATTGTACAGTCTCTGTGCCAATACGTCTGGTTGAGAGTCTTCCTCTCTGTCATCATCTCTACCCCTTTCCAAGAATGATATCCCTGTCCCAGGAATAGCCCCTCTTAGCAACATGCCCAGATGCATGAGATTGAGCTTTGCCATCCTTGTCTCTAAAGAATACTCTGGCCTCCCATCTACCGAGATGTATCTGCTTATTCATTTGATAGTCCATGGGATACTCAGTAGTCTCCTCCAAAACCACAACTTAAAGGCATCAATTTTCCTTCTTTCATTCATTCTTATTCATAGTTCAACTCTCAGATGTATAGCAAATAATTAAAAATACCATGTTCTGTATTAACCACACTTTAGTCTTCCAACTAACATCATTGTCCCTCAGTGATCTGGAGAGATCTCTGTAGACTTTCCTAGTGTAGTATGTATCCTGACCTCTTAAATATTAGTACCAAGTGTATTGATTGTGGATTCAAGTAAGATGAAGTCAATGACACTTTCCATCTCTTCTCCATCTTGATGACTTACCAATCAGTCAAGTCGTGAGATTTTTTTGTTTTGAGTGTAATCTACATTGAAGACTACAATGTTTGATTTTCTGCAGGGAGTATTTCAAGTCTTCCTCACTTTCAGCTAGCAGAGTTGTGTCATCTGTGTACTAAAAGTTATTGTTGAGTACCAACCTCCAATCCTGGTGCTACATTCTTCATCTTAGGGTCCAGCTTCTCAAATAATTTGTTCAACATGGAGATTGAATAGGTATGGACAAAAGATACAATTCCAATACATGGTGTTCTTGTTATGTGTCATCAAGTAGCCTGTGACTCTGAACAATATAAGTACAATAGCTCTGTACCCTGCTCTATCCTTTGTTAATCTTATTGTCTCTGACACACCTATATCTATTACCCCAGTCACTGAATCAATCCATCTCATCAAGGGTCTTCCTCTCTTGCCCTGTCCCTCCTCCCTCCCAGGCATGATGTCCCTCTCCAAGGACAGGTCCAGACTTGCAACGTTTGTCTAAAGTATGTCAGATGAAGCTTCAGAATCCTTGCCTGGTTTCACCCTCTATAGGACGAACCTGTTTGTTCTCTTAGCAGTCCACGGTACATTCATTACCTTTCTCTAGCACCACAGCTTAAAGGCATGAATTCTCCTTCAATCATCCCTAGTTATTGTCCGGCTTTCTGATGCACAGCAAGTAATTGCAAAGACTATAGCCTGGATCAGGTGTATTTAGTCTCCAGACTGACATTGTTGCTCTTCAGTGCTTTGGAGAGGTCTCTGACAGCAGATTTTCCCAATGCCAATTCATCTTTTAATTTCCTGGCTGCTGGTACCAAGAGTGTTGATTGTGGAACCAAGCAAATTAGAGCTGTTAACGATCTCAGTCTCTTCAACATCTATTATAATGCTGCCAGTTGGACCAATGGTGAAAATCTTTGCTTTCTTGATGTTGAGCTTCAATCCATATTGAAGGCTGTAGTCCTCAGTTTCAGTAAGCAGGGTTGTGTCATTTGCATAAGGCAAATTGTTGATTAAGTCTTCCTCCAAACCTGATACCACATTTTTCCTCGTAGAGCCCAGACTCCCAGATAATTTGTTCTGCATATAGATTGAAAAGGCATGGAGAAGGACACCTCATTGGTGTACACCCTTCTCAAATTTGAACCATGTTATGTTTCCTTGCTCTGTGCTTATGACTGCCTCCTGGTCCAAGTATGTTGTTGTTGTTGTTATGTGCCATCGAGTCATTTGCGATTCATAGTGACCCTTTGTACAACAGCTCTAAACTCTGCTCTGTCCTGTGCCAATCTCCTTGCCTAAAACACACTCATCCCAATTACCCCAGTCACTGAACTAATCCACCTCATAGAGGGCCTTCCCCTCCTGCGCCTGCCCTCCACCCTCCCAAGCATGATGATGTCCCTCTCCAAGGACCAGCCTCTCCTTACAACATGACCAAAGCATGTCAGACGAAGCCTAAGAATCCTTGCCTCCAAGGAGCAGCCTGGTTTAACCCTCTCCAGGATGAATCTATTTGTTCTCTTAGCAGTCCATGGCACCTTCAGCACTCTTCTCCAGCACCGAAGCTAAAAAGCATCAATTCTCCTTCTATCCTCCTTGGTCATTGTCCAGCTCTCTGATGCATAGCAAATGATTGCAAAGAATAAGCATAATCTAATGTTCTAGGATTCCCATTCTTCTCAGAGTCAGCTACAGTTTGTTGTGATATACACAGTCAAATGTCTTTGCATAATCAATGAAACATAAATAGACTATCCTATGGTACTTTCTACTTTCTGTTACGATCCATCTAATATTAGCTATAATATTTCTAGTACACGTTCTATTCTAGACCTAGCCTGCACATCTGACAGTTTTCTGTTGATGTGTTGGTCCAGTCTTTTTTTTTTTTTAATAATCTTCAGCAGAATCTTGCTGGTGACTCCTGATACATACCTTTCTTAATTTTAAACTATTAAATTTTCCTTTGTTATGTTTGCAAAACAGCTTTTTTATCTAGGTATAGGTTTTGAATGAGGACAATTAAGTTTTCTGAGATTTCCACTTCTCTCAATGTTAGCCATTCTGAGATTTCCACTTCTCTCAATGTTAGCCATTATTTGTTATGAATGACACAGTCAAATATTTTTGCATAGTCAGTAAAGCACAAATAAAAATATTCTTGTATTCTCTGTCCTCAATCAGGATTTATCTGATATTAACAATGATATATCTGGTGCCACAATCTCTTCCAATATAGCTTGAACTTCTGGAAGATCCTTATCCATGGGGGAAAAAAATAAAATAAACCAACCCTATGGAATCATTATATAGAGTCACTGTCCAAAAAGAACTTACCAAAACTAAAGTATTTCAGGAAAACTGACTACAATCAAGAACAAATAATAATGAAATAAGATCTTAAAGCTGTACTTAAAGCATAGGGGTGATAATGAATACCCTTCAATCCATGAATTGATACAAGAAAGCTTGAAGTGTTTCAGAAAATAGTTGAAACCCTAATTGTGTCAAGAGATTTGGAAGACAACTGATCTGTTTGTTAGCTGATTAAAGCAGTTGAGAAACTGGACTATATGAAGAAGAATGTGACAGCAAGACGGAGGAAGACTCCATCACAACCTGCATTATGCAGATGACACAACCTTGGTTTCAGAAAGTGAAGAGAGCTTGAGACACTTACTGGAGGTCGAACATATATCCTTAAATATGGATTACATTTCTTTATAAAAAATAAAACAAAAATTGACACCACTTAGCCAATAAGCAACATCATGATAGATGAAGAAAATAATTAAGTTAGTAGGGATTTTTATTTTACACAGAACCACAATCAACACATGTGATATCAGTAGCCAAGAAATCAAAAGATATTATACTTTTGGAAGTGCTGTCAAGTGCTGCTCAAAAGTTCTAAGTAATAAGGTTGTAAATTTTTAGACTAAGGTGCTGCTGATTCAAGCCATGATATTTTCTATTGCTTCTTATACTACATTTATATGAACAATAAGTAAAGATGATTGAAAAGTAACAATGCCTTTGAACTGTGATGATAAAGAGTAGTGACTATCCCATAGATTTCTGAAAGAACAAACAGATCAGACTTGTGTGATTATCACAAGAGTTTACAATTAAGGTTGCATAGTGGAATATACTTGGGCCGGTGGGAAGGGTGCGGGGGGGATTGTGTACCAGGGAAGGAGTGTTTCTTTTACTTTTGAAAGAGAGGAGCGAGGGGGGGGGGGGGAGGGCTGGGTGGGGAGGGCTGGGTGGGGAGAGAAGTGCTGCAATGAGTGAATGGAAATCCAAAATCTCTGTAAATGCTCATTAAAATTATTTAAAAAAAAAAAGAGTGAGGACAAGGGAGCTCTGGTGGCCTAGTGACAAGAAGCTATGCTGCAATCTCGAAGGTGCGCAGTTTGAATCCATTACATGCTTCACTGGAGAAGGAGGTACAATTTTCTCCTGTGCCAGTTGTATCCTAGTAGACTGTACACAAGAAGGGGGGTGGGGGGGAAAGAGTGAGGACAACACGAAGATGTTCCAGCCTGATCTCTGCTAACTTTACAAGGGAAAACTGCCTCCAATAACAGCATCTACAACACAAAACTGATTCTGAAGAGGTCAGACATGTTTCTGTGCTCCAACACCTACTACTATTTCAACACCAATATTAACTGGGTTTTTGGGTCCAAAATCCACTGCAATAGCTCACAGCACACACAGAATCATACTGTTGACTGTGGGCTTCATTAAAGAGTTTAACAGGATACAATTTCTCAGTTGGGACAGCTTCTAAAATATGTTCATAGGCCTTTCAGCCTTTAGCCTTGAGTCTCTGTGTCAAAGCTTTCTTTTTCTTGCTGATTATAGTGTCTTCTCCCAAGTTCTCCAGCAAGCTTGGGCCAAGGTCCTTAGTTCTGATCCCATAGGGTAGCAATCCCATGTCAGCTTGTCTCACATTGGGTCTTTGGTTCTTTGTTATAACTACTACTGCTCTGCTATCAGTCTGGATTGATGTGAAGGACATGCATTGAATTGTCTGCTTCTTCTCTGCTGGTGAGGAGACTCTCCAAATCTGCTAAATTTGGTGGCAAGTCTAGCCAATCCCATTGTGGGAATTTGCATGACCCTGTCTATCCATGTGGCAAAGTCAAAGTCAAGCAATAAGTACTACAGCTATTTTGAGCAATAATCCTTGACATCACAAGAGAACAACCATAATGCTTCTTAGAGACAAGAATTAGGAAGATTCCTAGCATATACTTTGAATTTGATATGACAGTTCAGTCCTCCAAAATACAAAACAAAACACAACCAAAAACAAACTACAAGCAAATATTCTCTTGGAAAAGCTGAGAGTCAGCAAAAGTGAGGGAGGCATCTGCAAGGAGGTGACCTAAAATAGTGAACAGTGATAACTGGGCTAGAACATGACAGAGATCATGGAATAGGAGAAGGTAAGGTTTTTAACAATTTGTTGTTCTTAGAGTAGCTATACTTTTTAGTCAACACAATGGAATCTAACAATATGAACAGCTAAAAGAACAAATCAGTCTGCCTTGGAATAAATGCAGCCAAAAAGCTTCTTAGAAACCAGAACCATGAGACATCACCTCACATACTTTGGGTATGTAATTAAAAGTTACTAGTCCCTGGAGAAAGGACATCATTCTTGATAAAGTACTAGATCAGTGGAAAAAAAAAAAAAAGGAAAACACTCAATAGATTAATTAACATATTGACTTGAGTAATTCAATCACACAGTAAAGATTATACATATGGTACAGAATCAGAGAAGGTTCTATTGTGCATTGACCTGCTGTGTCTAAGTTGCCTGCATCATACCTAACAACAATTCAAAATGTAATTCAACTCAGTGCCCTCAAGTCAGTTTAAATTCATAGTGACTCTCCACTATGATTTCAGAGACTGTGAATTGCAGTGGGAAGAGACTTCTTGTATTTCTTTTGAGAAGCAGTCGATGTATTCAAACCTGGGCATGCTCACATGAGCAATGCAGCTTGCTATGGATTGCATATCCAGAGCTCCCTACTAGGAACAGTTACAACAAATGGAGCTCTACTATACGAAATTGCTTTAAGCTCCAACTATACTCACATGGAGGGTTGCTAGAAGTCAGAGAAAGCTGGATATTGATTAAGTTTGTTTGTTTGTGCTTTTAAGAATATCTATAGAGGTTGAGTAAAGGGTTTTACAATTTCTTACTCCAGGCATTTTTTCCATATTTTGCTCACAACAGAACTTTGATGTGGACTAGAAAGCATCCCTATCCTTTCTTCATATTAATGATAAAGTCATCTCTACTTGTTACCTATCAGTGAATTGTCTTATGAGTCTTATCTGGTTTAATAATAAAAGTTGGGATCATGATATTGTGTAGTAAGTCAGAAAATATATTTTATAAACACAAAAACAGTTTTTTAAAGTCATAGAACATTTCAGTTTCTGTTATTTTGTTATTTTGAAATCTCTCCATAAACCTGAGAACTATTATCTCCATGTGTAGTGTATAATTGTATATTATAAATAGTTTCATTTTGTTTTGTTTTGCACATATTTCTTTTTCCTTACATATACAATTATCTTCATATATTACATGGCTTTAAATTCCTCTATATGAATATTATACTATGCAGGTAGTAGATAAAGTGATCCAATTTTCTGGAATTTGAAATAACTGCATTCAAATCACAATTAAACAATGAATAGATTGAAAACTTTGAGTCAGTTGAAAATTATACTTACAAAATGGAAAAATATACTTCCCTTTAATTTTATGATAGAATTGAAAATCAGTTCATTTATTATGCTGTCTTTACATTAAGTTATAAATATATTTTGTATTTTTCTTGACTAGTGTTCATCTCTGAATTTCCAGGAACAAAGATATATTAGTCTTATAGTAAAAAACAAAAACAAAACCACACACCAAACCCCAAAGCCTACAGATTTTTAAAGTTTAAATTAATGCATAATTCTCATTAAAAATTTTCAGGGGAAAAGAAAAATAGTTACATCTAGAGGTTGTTTAAGGCAATACCTTTCCAGGAAGAGATTTCAACAAAGCTCAGAGAATATTTAAAGAAAACTATTAAATCTCAGAAATGCACTCTCAAGCACAAACAGAAATAGACTTTAATCTCATGAATTTATTCACAGTTAACAAATAAAATTGGGGCCTGGAAATCCTCAGGTATTTAGAATGATTTCTCTGTGGTAACATCAATAATTTATAGGCAAGCTATCACAATCCTCTGTTGGATAAATAGGTTAAACATCATTTAATATGAGATACTTAGAAAAGAAAAAGCAGCTTAGAGATTTATGTGAGACAAAAATGAAAACGCAATAAGGCTCCCTACCCCTTTCAGGGTAATGATCTCCTCAATCTGCCCTACAGATAGAAGATTAACATGTTTGTCCTTGTAGTAAGAGAATTCTAGTACTTAACTCTTACATATCCTGGAAGAACTCTAGATGAAAGGTTAGATTGAAGAATATCAGATTAATGAATGAATTAGATACAAGCAATACTTTCTGAGAGTAGGTCCAAATATTTGAGGTAACTACCCTCTTGGTTCAATCCTAATGTGTCCTTCAGAGTTGCACATATTTTTCACTGATATACCCTACTTTAAGAATATGGGTTAATAGGATGTTTCCTTTCCTTTCCAAATAAGTATCAGAGCAGGAAAGATGATATGTAGTATGTTTGGTTTCACTATTTCCTTTGTTATGGTTGCTATTATGTACCTTCATATTGGTCCTTTCTTGAAAATAATTCATAGCTGACCTTCCAGCTAGTTTTTAGAAGTTGTGAATCACATAGGAGGAGATTGCTCATTCTTTCTCCCATTGAATTTCTGGTGGATTTGAATTGCCAGAAGAGACTGTAACTTCCTGCTGACTATTTATTACACCAGAGCTCTTCTTCCTCTTTGCAACACTCATAACAGAACACTGACCCTGTGCTATTTGGACAATCATTGTTATGCTTCAACTAATTCTTAGAATTATTGTCTCAATCTAAGTCTACTTTTGATGATCTTGTACTTTACATGGGAGCACTAGTTGCTTCTTGTTGTTAGGTGCCATCGTGTCGAGTATGATTCACAGTGAATCTATGAATGAGAGATCTGAACCTTTTTGACCAGCAATTCCACTACTGGGAATATACCCTGAAGAGACCATAACCAACGTCCAAGCAGATATATGCACACCTATGTTTATCGCGGCTTTGTTCACACTAGCAAGGAGTTGGAAACAACCTAAGTGCTCATCAACAAATGAGTGGATAGAGAAACTGTGATATATTCAAACAATGAAATATTATACTGCATTGAGAAACAAGGAACTTATGCACTTTTATTCAAAATGGGTGACCCTTGAAGACATTATGCTGAGTGAAATATCTCAGTCACAAAAGGACAGACTCTGCATAGTGTTACTATTGTAGAATGGGACTGACACCAGGGTTGGAGTAAGAATGAGAAAAAAATGGTTAAATTATGTGTACTGCGTTGAAATGGATGAGGGAGAGAACAGTTCAAAAGCAATATATTATATGGTATTATGATTATCATAAGAGTTTGGAATGAAGGTTGCTGAGTGGAGTATACTGAGATGGGGGGAGGTGCGTGGGAGATTTATTTTACTTCTGAAAGAGAAAAATGAACTGGAGGTGGGGTGGGCAGGGAGAAAAGTGCAACAATGAATGACTGGAAATCCAAAATCTCTGTAAATGTTCACTAAAATTAATTAAAAAAAAGAAAAGAAAAAAAAAAGATCTGAACCCTGTCCTAGCATGTTCCGCCCTCACAATCTGGACACACTTTACCCCATTGCTGAAGTCATTGTATCAATTCAACTGGTTCAGAATTTTCCTCTTTTTCACTATCCCTCGACTTTTCTAACCATGATGTCCTCCTTCAAGATGTAGCTTGCCAATGAGTTGAGTTGAATTGTCTACATTACAATATGTGATGTCTTTTTAAGGAACTTTTTTCTCACTGATAACATGCCTAAGCTGCATGAAGAGAAGGCTTATCATCCTCCATTTTAAGGAACATTTTGGTAGTAACTGTTCTAAGACAGATTTGTTCCTTTTACTGGCATTCAATACTCTTCATCAACATTACAATTCAATCAAAGCCATCAATTATTATTCCAATCATTATTATTTCCTTACTCATTTTTCAGCTTTTGTCCCAAAATCTTGTTATTGTATACCATCAAGTTGGAGCCAACCCATAGCTGACCCTCCAGTGGGTTTTCAGAGGCTGGAGGTCACACGAAAAGAGATTGCCCATCTACTGGTAGATTAAATATGTGCACCTTCGGGTTAGCAGCACAGCTCCTTACCATTTAGCCACCAGAGCTCACTGTGAAGCAAAGGAGTATTCTGAAAGCTGACAATGAAAAAGAATGACAGAGATTAATGGCTGGTTTTGAATTGAGATGGTAAAAAATACGTTATATATCATGAACTTCTAAAAGAACATTTATTTTAGAATATTAACAACCAAGATGTGCCTTAGAGACAATAATGGTGAAACTTCATCACACATTCTTTCAGAATATTGTCAGGATATGCCAGTACTTGGAAAAAGATATCGTATTGGGAAAGATGGATGCTTGAGAAATAGAAGAAGAATTTCAACAAGATCGAATGAAAAAAATTACTCTAAAAATGGGCTCAAGCATGGCAGAGGTTGTAAAAATGGCAAAGTATAGGAAAAAAGTTCAGATCTCCTGTTCAATGAGTTGTAGTGGTTTTGAAGCCAAGTACTACAAATAGGCTTCATTCAAAATTTTATTCATAGAATTCTAGAGTGTTTTCATTAGAGGCTAGCATTTTTTATTCTTCAGTGTTTAGATTTAAAAATACTGAGACTTTCTTACCTTTTGCTTTTCTAACTCCAATTTTTTATATTATTTTTGTGGTAGTACTTCTGAGATGTCCTTTAAAATCTTGTTTTAATAATTCTTCTTATTTAATAATGTCTTCCTTACATTTAGCTTCTATTCATGAGCAAATTAACAATCACTTCAGACATCCATTTGGTTTTTGTTTCTTCTATCTCTTTTTATTTTGTTCATAAATGATGGCCTGGATATCATCCTAAAACTAATCTTTTTTCATTGTCATGCTACAATTTATTTTTAAAAAAAATTTATTTTATATTGGTTTGCATACAAAATTCATATACATTTTGTTTCGTACTTTCCTTCATTCACATTGTGTTTCATACAATCATTGCTATATATTGTTGTTGTTGTTATGTGCCATCGAGTCGTTTGCAATTCATAGCGACCCTATCTACAACAGCCCTAAACCCTGCTGTATCCTGTGCCAATCGCATTACCTCTGACACACCCATCCCAATTACCCCAGTCACTGAATCAATCCACCTCATAGAGGGTCTTCCCGGCCTAAGCTGCCCCTCTACCCTACCAAGCATGATGTCCCTCTCCATGGACCTGTCTCTCCTTACAACAAAGTATGTCAGACGAAGCCCCAGAATCCTTGCCTCCAAGAAGTAGCCTGGTTTAATCCTCTCTAGGATGGATCTGTTTGTTTTCTTGGCAGTCCATGGAACATTCAATACTATTCTCCAGCACCACAGCTCAAAGGTGTCAATTCTCCTTCTATCTTCCCTAGTCATTGTCCAACTCTCGGATGCATAACAAGTGATTGCAAAAACCATGGCCTGTATCAGGCGCACCTTAGTCTCCAGAGAGACACCGTTGCTCTTGAGTACTTTAGAGAGGTCCCTAACTACAGACTTTCCCATTACAATACTGGTTTTGTTTTTTTGTTTTTGTTTTTTTTATTTCCTGGCTGTTGGTGCCAAGAGTGTTGATAGTGGAGCCAAGCAAAATGAAGCTGTGAACAATCTCAATCTCCTCGCCATCCATCCTGATGCTACAGATTGGTCCAGTGGTGAGAATCTTTGTCATCTTGACATTGAGCCTCAGTCCATACTGAAGGCTGCAGTCCTTGACCATCTGCAGTAAGTACATGAGGGACTCTTCAGTTTCAGTGAGCAGGGTTGTGTCATCTGCATAACGCAGATTGTTAATAGATCTTCCACCAATCCTAATACCACGCCTCTCCTCATAGAGCCCAGCCTCTCGGATAATCTGGTCTGCATACAGGTTGAAAATATATGGAGATAGGACACATCCCTGGCATACACCCTTCTCAATTTTGAACCATGCAGTGTTGCCCTGCTCTGTTCTGACCACTGCCTTTTGGTCCAAGTATAAGTTTCGCATTAGCACAATTAAATGTTCTGGAATTCCCATTCTTCTCAGAGTCAGCCACAGTTTGTTATGATCCACACAGTCAAATGCCTTTGCATAATCAATGAAACACAGATAGACATTCTTCTGGTATTCTCTGCTTTCAGCTAAGATTCATCTAACATCAGCTACAATATCCTTACTACCATATATTATGTTTTATAAAATTAATCACCCTTGAATAATGGCTAGTATTACTCTGTCTTTTCATGTCCCTGCCAATTTTTTGCATTTCCTTTACCCATTCCCTCCACCTGCCAATTGTGTGAACCTATTATTTTCTCTCTGCCCATCCTTACCCATCTACCCCTACCCCATCCTTCCTCATGGTCGCATACATATTTTACTAGTTATCTTTCTATGTTTAAATAATGGTCTTATATAGTATCTGTCCTTATGAGACTGAATTAGTTTACTCATTATTGTGCTTTCCAATCTCTCCCAAAATATATGTTGTTGTTTTTGTTGTTATGTGCCATTGGGTCACCTGCAACTCATAGTGACCCTAGGTACAATAGCCCTAAACCCTGCTCTATCCTGTGCCAATCTCATGGTTTCTGACACTCCTATCCCAAATACCCCAGTCACTGAATCTGTCTGCCTCGTATAGGGTCTTCCTCTCCTGTTCTGCCCCTCCACCCTCCCAAGCATGATGTCCTTCTCCAAGGATTGGTCCCTCCTTGCAACATGTCCAAAATATGTCAGACGAAGCTTCATAATTCTTGCCTGGTTTAACCCTCTCTGGGATGAAACTATTCATTTTCCTAGCAGTCCATGGTATATTCAATACTCTTCTCCAGCACCACAGCTCAAAGCATCAATTCTCCTTCTATCCTCCCTAGTCATTGTCCAGATCTCTGATGCATAGTAAGTGATTGCAAAGGTGATGGCCTGTATCAGGCACATCTTGGTCTCTAGAGTGACACCATTGCTCTTAGGTACTTTGGAGAGGTCCCTGTCAGCAGATCAGCAGATTCTCCCATTTCAATATATATATATATATATAGTATTTTTCACAATTGTTTCTCCTGAGTGTATTTTAGTATTCCATCATGTGAATGTACACAATTTTTCAATCCATTCAGTTGTGGTGGAACTTTTGTGCTGTTTCCATTTTCTTGTGATTGTGAACATCACTACTATGAACATTGGTGTACAAATCTCCATTTGTGTTTCAGTTCTAATTTCCTTAGAGTGTAATCCTAGCAGTGGAATAACTGGGTCATATGGAATTTCTGTGTTCACTTTTTGAGGAAATGCCAAACTGTCTTCCAGAGTGGTTGTATAATTTTACAATTCCACCAGCAGTGTATGAGAATTCCAATCTCTCCACATACAAATCATTTTTTAAGATACTGACATAAAGATGTCCACAAAATTTTTCATAGTCTTTACATAAGTTTATTTGGGAGTATTATTAACATTTTGTTCAATAGTTGATGTAGGTTGTTGTATTACTTTTCCTTCATGAAGACAATTATTAATTTCTTGCAGTCTCTTAGCCAGATATTAACTTTCACATTTCTTAGATATGTGAATAAGCTTCTAGTGTTGTATCTGCTCCTTGAAACATCACAATTGGTATTTTTCCTTACTTAAATTTTAATTTTGGCAATATTTTAACTATAACTTAGAATTAATTATTCATTTTATGCCAGCATTTCTTAATCATATGTAAACTTCTGAACTGAACTTATTATCTTTCTCTAGATCTTAATTATTCACTTTTTTCACATTGAAAAATACAAATTATTTTACTTTGGTTTTCCAACTGCGTATCTTTTCAAATGTATTATAAATTTTTATTTGTCTCCTTTATATAACTTTTGAAATTTTCCATTTCAATTTTGTAGGTGAGTGTCTTTGTCTTGTTTTGTTGTTGTTATGTGCCGTCGAATCACTTGCGACTCATAGCAACCCTATGTGCAAGAGCCCTACACACTGCTCTATCCTGTACCAACCTCACTGTCTCCGACACACCTACTCCCACTAGCCAAATCACTGAATAATCCACCTCACTGAGGATCTTCCTCTCCTGCACCGTCCCTTCACTCTCCGAAACATGATGTCCCTCTCTCTCCAAGGACTGGTCCCTCCTTGCAACATGCCCAAAGTATGTTAGATAAAGCTTCAGAATCCTTCTGTATATTTATCCTAAGCTCAAAAGCAAGTTCCCAAATCTCTTTCAATATCCATGTTTACCTTTTCTTTATTCTTTGCTTTTAATTTCTTCATGTATTATACACCTTATGTCAATCCACAACTCATTTAATCTTCAGTTGTTAAGGTAGTATATATCAAATGTATTCATTAAAAAATAGGCATGAAGTGAGTAAATGAATAAACATTTAAAATATAGATCTTAAATATTCCAATTCATTTTTTACAACATCCTATTTCACATATCCAAATTTATGCCAACTGCAACATGTTGTTGTTGTTACGTGCTGTCTTGTGCTGTTATGTGCTTGCAACTCATAGTTACCCTATATAGAACAGCCCTAAACCCTGCTCTATCCTGTGCCAATCACACTGCCTCTGACACATCCATCCTAATCACCCCAGTCACAGAATCAATCCACCTCATAGAAGGTCTTCCCCTCCTGCGCTGTCCCTCCACCCTCCCAAGCATGATGTCCCTCTCCAAGGACCTGTCCCTCCTTACAGCATGTCCAAATTATGTCAGACGAAGCCCCAGAATCCTTGAATTAAAGGTTTAACCCTCTCTAGGCTGAATCTGTTTGTTTTCTTGGCAGTCCATGGTACACTCAATAAGTTCTCCAGCACCACAGCTGAAAGGCATCAATTCTCCATCTATCCTCCCTAGTCATTGTCCAACTCTCTGTTGCATAACAATTGATTGCAAAGACCATAATCTGTATCAAACGCACCTTAGTCTCCAGATCGGCACCATTGCTCTTGAGTACTTTAGAGAGGTCCCTAACAGCAGATTTTCCCATCACAATATTTTTTTTTTATTTCTTGGCTGCTGGTGCCAAAAGTGTTGACCACGGAGCCAAGCAGACTAAAGCTATTAACAATCTCAATTTCTTCACCATCCATCCGGATGTTGCACTTGGTCCAGTGGTGAGAATCTTTGTCTTCTTACCATTGAGCTTCAATCCATACTGAAGGCTGCAGTTCTTGACCATCTGCAGCAAGCATTTCAGGTCTTCCTCGGTTTCAGCAAGCAGGGTTGTGTCATCTGCGTAACACAGACTGTTAATAGATCTTCCACCAGTCCTGACACCACACTTCTCATAGAGCCCTGCCTCACAGATAATATGTTCTGCATACAGGTTGAAAAGGTATGGAGATAGGACACATCCCTGGTGTATGCCTTTCCCAATTTTAAACCATGAACTGTTCCCTTGCTCTTTTCTGACGACTGCCTCTTGGTCCAAGTATAGGTTTCACATAAGCACGATCAAGTGTTCTGGGATGCCCATTCTTCTCAGAGTTAGCTAAAGTTTGTTATGATCCACACAGTCAAATACCTTTGCATAATCAATGAAACACAGATAGACATTCCTCTGGTATTCTCTGCTTTCATATAAGGTCCACCTACCATTTGCTACAATATCCCTCGTACCACAACCCCTTCCAAATCCAGCCTGGACTTCTGGTAGTTCTCTGCTGATGTGCTGTTCTAATCGTTTTTGGATAATGTTCAGTAGAATCTTGCTTACATGTGAAATCAATGATATTGTTCTGTAGTTTCCACACTCTGTTGAGTCACCCTTCTTTAGAATGGGAACAAATATAGATCTCTTCCAGTCAGTTGGCCAAGTGGTTGTTCTCTAGATTTCTTGGCACAACTTGGTGACCACGTCCAGGGCAGCATCTGTTAGCTAAAATACATCGATTGGTATACCATCTATTCCTGGGCCCAAAACAGCTTGAACTTCTTCTTTCATCACCATAGGCTCTTGCTCACATGTTATTTCATTAAATTCTTCTGTGTCTGCCAGTTCCTTTCCATGCAGTGACTCAGTATATTCTTTCCATCTTCTTTTAATACTTCCTGGATCATTTAATATTCTGACTAAAGCATCCTTGATTATATAAACTCAAGATTTAAATTTGTTCTTCAGTTCCTTGAACTTAACAAATGCTGAGCCAGTTAGGCCCTTTTGATTTTCTGACTCCATCTTTGAACATTTCATTGCAATATTTTGCTTTGTCATCCCGTGCTGCCTTTTAGAATCTTCTGTTCAGCTCTTTAGTATCTTGAATTCTTCCTTGTGCTTTGGCTTCTCTGTGCTCCAGTGCAATCTTCAGAATTTCTTGGGGCATATATTTTGGTTGTGTTTTTCCTCTTCTGTCTTTGTAATGACCGTTTGCACTCTTCCTGGATGATACATTTGACATCCTCCCGCAACTCACTAGGCCTTCGCTCATTAGTGTTCAAGGCCTCAAACCTGTTCCTGAAATGGTTCTGAAATTCAGGTGGGATGAAGTCAAAGTCATATTTTGGTTCCCATGGATTCAGTTTAATTTTCCTCAGCTTCAGCTTGAACTTGTAAATGAGTAGCTGGTGGTCTGTTCCACAATCGGCTCCTGGCCTTGTTTTCACAGCTGATATTGAGCTTCTCCAGCAGCTTTTTCCACCGATGTAATCGATCTGGTTCCTATGCGTACCATCAAGTGAAATCCATGTGTTTAGCCTGTGTTTGTGTTTCTTATAAAATGAATTTGCAATGAATAAGTCATTGATTGTGCAAAATTCAATCATTCTATCTCCAGCTTCATTTCTCTCACCAATTTCATGTTTTCCAACTACTGAATCTTCGTCTCTGTTCCCATCTTTTGCATTTCAGTCACCCATTATTATCAAAGAATCTTGATTTCATGTTAGATCTATCTCCGAGTGTAAAAGTTGGTAGAAATCATCTATGTCTTCTTCTTTGGCTCTGGTTGTTGGTTCATGTACCTGACTGATAGTGGTATTCAGTGGACTCCTTGTAAGTGTATGGATATTATCCTGTCACTCACAATGTTGTACTTCAAGATTGATCTAGAAATTACTTTTTTAACTATGAAAGCAACTCCATTTTTCCTCACCTTTTCATCTCCGGAGTAATATATCATATGATCTTCTGACTCAAAATGCCTCATGCCGGTCCATCTCATCTCTCTGATGCCTAGTATGTCAATATTTATGCGTTCTATTTCTGTCTTAACAATACCTACTTTTCCTACATTCATGGTTCTCACATTCCAGGTTCCAATCACTAGTGTCTGCTTACAACTGTTCCTCTTCCTTTGTATTTCCATACTTGAAAGTTCTACCTCGTTGCCCTGTTTTTCTATTCTGTTGTACATAGGGTTTTCGGAAGCCTACGATTTCAGAAGTGGATGGCAAATCCTTCTTCCTACTCTGTCTTAATCTGAATGTTCAGATTTAGAGGAGTATCTGACAGACAAGCAATTTATAGAGCAGTGAATGATAAATCCCTCATTGTGGAGTTAAACATTAGTTACAGTGTTGTCCCTGCCCTTAGCCCAGTACCTTGACTCACTTATTTCCTATCTCCACCCTCCACCAGGATACCCCTTCACTTCTACCAAACCCCTTCAGCATGTATCTTCCATTGTCCAACTTTTAATCTGACAGCTTGTATCTGAATTTTCCTTGGTTTCTGTGACTCGAAACATATCACATAAGCTGTTCAAATCTACCAGTTGCTTCCCAGAAGAAAGATAAAGAATCCCTTCTTATATTAATATATAATATATAAAGACATATATGTATATATTATATATAAAATATATTATGTATTATATATAAATGTATTCTGTATTGTACTGAGGAGGACCTCATGCACTTACTGCAGAGGGTCAAGGACTGCAGCCTTCAGTATGGATTGAGGCTCAATGTCAAGAAGACAAAGATTCTCACCATTGGACCAATTGGCAGCATCAGGATGGATGGCGAAGAGATTGAGATTGTTCACAGCTTTAGTTTGCTCGGCTCCACAGTCAACACTCTTGGCACCAGCAGCCAGGAAATCAAAAAACGTTATTGCAATGGGAAAAGTCTGCGGTTAGGGACCTCTCTAAAGTACTCAAGAACAACGGTGTCTCTTTGGAGATGAAGGTGTGTCTGATACAGGCCATGGTCTTTGCAATCACTTGTCATGCATCAGGGAGCTGGACAATGACTAGGGAGGATAGAAGGAGAATTGACGCCTTTGAGCTGTGGTGCTGGAGAAGAGTATTGAATGTACCATGAACTGCCAAGAAAACGAACAAATTCATCCTAGAGAGGGTTAAACCAGGGTAGTCCTTCGAGGCGAAGATTCTAGGGCTTCGTCTCACATACTTTGGACATGTTGCAAGGAAAGACAGGTCTTTGGAGAGGGACATCATGCTGGGTATATATATAAAATCTTCACAACCTCTGAAAACCAAATTTGAGGTTAGCCATGAGTTGATTGCAACTTGAAGGCACATAATACCATATTTTATATATATTCTGCTTTTTAATTATTAAAGCATGTTTTTAGCTATTCTATATTTTGAACCATGTTATAACAACAAATTAAAGTGTAGAGTGTTTTATTCAACCCATACCATTTAAGTCTACTCTGTTTTGGAGAAACTCTTCTTCCTCGGTTTTGAATGCCTTCAAACCTGAAGGATTCCTCTTCTAGCACTGTCTTAGACAATATTTCCTGTCATACACTAAGTATTTTAGTTATCCTCTCATAATTAGATAACCAGGTCTTTCTTTTCTTTTTTTTAGTGTGAAAACTCCATTAAAATTATCCATCTGCTAACATTTTAAATACATTTGACATAACTTCCAGCATCACAGCAGTACATGCACTACATGATACAACAAACTGTCAGAAAACTGGTGGTCTATATTACTTAGATAAATTTTTAAAATAACAATAAACAATTCTTTGTGTCATCTTGACCAGTGCAACACTGTTTTTGATTCATGACAAATTGTGAGCTAAAATGTACTTGCTACAAAAATGGTAAACATTAAAATGACCTTGGACTTCTTTAACTAAGGAAACCATCTGCAAAGGAAAACTGCCATATGTGGACTGAAATAAGCTTCAACACCTTTTCCTTTCTCAAATCCAAATTTAGATAATTGCAAACAAATCTTAAATAAAAATATTATACACTTTCAACATTTCTTAAAAATATTATTATGGGGGATATTGAGCTTCTTCTATGTGCCAGTCCAAATACTTCCCACAAGGCATTCTGCTATTTAATTTTATTTCAAAACCCGATGAGATGGATTGACACTAACTGGAGTAATGGGTGTCAGTGTATCAGAGGCAATGAAACTTGCTCAGGATAAAGCAAGCAGGGTTTAGAGCTATTATACATAGGTCACTATCAGTACTAGTCAACAGCAACAAAAACAACATACAATCTTTATTAAGTACAGAGAAGGAAGACTGTGTCCTAATAGCAAAGCAAATACAATCTGTTTGTACTTTAAATCACTTAGTTTCTGCTGGAACTATTCCGAAGTATATAAAACTATAATCCTTGAGATGAAGACATTGTTTTTCATTTTTGCTGCCTAGAAACATGCTGATATAAAATTTTAGAGTTCCTGACTTTTTAAAAATTCCTTTTATTATGAAGTGTTCTTGTGTAAATATCTGACAAATGACTCCAAATCTGTAGATGTCAAGAAAATGGTTTTTAGATTATTATTCCTGTAAGAGGCACCTTTGGTTACTTAGTGGTAAAGAGTTGTGCTGTCCCCTCAAAGGCTTGTAGTTTCAATCTGCCAGTTGCTCTGTGAGAGTAAGATCAAAAATTTCTTTTCATGTGATTTTGTGATTTATAGCCTCTGAAACATGTTGGATGGTCAGCTATGAGTTGGTTTGAAGTATCAACCCATAACAAAATTGTTGAAAAGAAAAATACTCTACTATCAAACATATAGTTGGGAAATTTGGGTAGATCTTTTCTTTTAATTTTAAGCAAAAGGAAGACACATGTCTCTTAAATTTAATCTGTTGTTGTTGTCGTTATTGTAGTGTATGAGTTGGAATTGACCCACAGCTGACCCTCCAGTAGGTTTTCAGGGGCAGTTAATAGCATGGGAGGAGATTGCCTATCCTCCTGTGGAAGAGTTTGTGGATTAGAACAATGTGCCTTCAGATTGCAGTATAACATTTTAAAAATAAGGCATACTTAAAATAAACAGCATTAGTGAATGATTCATAGCAGATCCTCCAGCAGATTTTCAGAAGCAGTAAATTGCATAAGAAAAGATTGCCTATCCTTTGCCTGCTTTGTAGCTGGTGGATTAAAATTGCATGCCTTTGGGATTGCAGTACCACTTCATTCCTTTAGGCCACTAGACAATGTCGAAAAAGACCCTCAATGAGAAGGATTGACACCTGACTATTCAAGTATGAGCTCAAGTATATCAGAGATGATGGGGATGGTACAAGAGAGGACAGGTTTAGATCTGTTAATACAGTCACTAGGAGATGTACTCTATGACATCTGACACAACAAATTTACAATGTATACACTATATACTACATTTTTACCCTTTGGTAGCATATGCAAGAGTTATTAGGAAAAATCGAACTACCATTACCAAAGATGGTACAGATTGTTTACAGTTCTAATAGAGACAACCATGAAGCTCTTGTTTTAGATGACATTGATTTGACTACAAGTCATTGTGTCCCAGTACTTTGTCATATCCTGCATCATCTTCACTATCAATGATATACTAGATCTCATTACACTAGGCACTGTGTCAATACATCCCACTTAGGGTCTTCCTTTCTTTCATTGGCCGTCTGCCAAGCATAGTACCTTTCTTCAAGAAATAATCACTCTAGACAGTACTGTTTGTTATTTTGACAGTCAATGAGATAGTCAATACTCACCACAATTTAAAGCCATAGACTTTATTTTTTCCTTATTCACTATCCAACTTTAATATCCATGTTGTTGGTTGTATGTTGTTAAGTCGAAACCAACCCATAGCTGATGCTCTGTCAGGTTTTCAGAGGCACATAATTACACAGGAGGGGATTACCCATCGTTCTCCCATGGAGAAGCCGGTGGGATTTGAACCACATGCCTTTAGGATTGCAACATAGCTTCTTGCTACTAGGTTACTAGAACTCTCTTTGTTTCCATGGGAAAGAATTAAACTACCTTCGTTTGGATTAGATGAACCTCAGACTTTAAAATGACACCACTATACATTAAAATAACTGACAAATGGAAGCGTAATGATCGAGTGATTTTTTCTGAAGAAAAACATGTTCCTAAGAAATAGCACAGAAAAGTTGACTTAATTTTAAATGTCTGCATTATAAATATCATAATGACCATGACTCCAAACTAAGCTTTATATTATGGGATATATAAACTTCCCTCTATTCCCCATGTAGTGTTACATTGGAAGTCAATACAGTAAAAATTTAACATCCCACTATTTCTGATTCTACAAAAAATTTTAAAAAGCAGTAAATTACTTTACCACTTTAAAAAAATATCATAATTTACAGAGTACTCCTGGGCCTCCAGAAGAAAAAGAGTGATAATCCAATTACAGTATAGGAAAGAGACATACAAAATCTTTTCATAAAGGAGGACATTTGGATGGCCAAGAGAAACATTAATAAATGGTCAAAATCACTGGCCAAAAAAAAGAGATGCAAATCAAAACCAAAATAAAATACTATCTTACCATAGTAGTAGTGGTAAAGTTTAGGACAGCAAGTAGTAAATTTTGGGAATGATGTGGCAAGATAGGAACTTTTATACATTGTTGGTGGGATTTTTAAATGGTACATTTCCCTCTGGAAGACAGTTTAGTATTTCCTCTAAAAGCTGAATATAGAAATTCCTTGTGACCCAGCTATTCCACTGTTTGGAATATACCCTGAGGGAATGAGAACTGAGGTACAAACAAAGACCGGTACACCAATATTCATAGCAGCGTTATGCACCATAACAAGAACGAAAAGAGCCCATAAACCCAACCGAAATCAAATGGATTGAGAAATATGGTACATTTACACAATGGAATACTATGCATCATGCAGGAGCAATTATCTTGAAAATTACTACCTAACTTAGGAGTGATTGGAGATCATTATACTAAGTGAACTTACTCATACTATCTAAATCAGACAAATGCTGTATATGACCATTATTGTAGAGTGAGCACAAGGATCCAAGGAGGGGAGAAGGAATCAGATGCTTGAGAATGGGAGGAGGATGGTCTTAATCATAGGGTAAAACAATTTGATGGATGTAGGGAGGGGCGGGTAAAGGAAAGGAGAAAGACCTAGTCTGAAAGACAATTTTTATGAGCTTTGTAAGTAAAGCAGCATAAAATGTGAAGATTAAATTGTATTTCCTTAATCTCAAATATGCTCCTATAGTTACTAAAATATTTGCATTTACAAAACAATTGATAAAGATATTTTCTGGATTGTACAGGAAGAGTAGTAAAAGTGCAACTGGTAAAACATGATTGTTATTACGTTGTTAGGTGCCATATTCCAATGGTATTAAATTTTATAAAACATAATGTGTGGGAATGATTGTATAAAACACAATGTCAATGAAAGAAAGTGTGGAGGAAATCTCCATTAAAAAAAAAAAACTTAATTTTTTACAAAAAAAAACAAACCAAAAACACCCAAGCTTCAAACAAGATTGGATAGCAAAAGAACATAAAATTGGAGAGGGTCATTTAAAGAGATAAAATGAACCAAAAGGGAACTAGAAAGAGAAGAAATAAAAAAGAATATTGTTGTTGTTGTTAAGTGCCATCGAGTTATAGATGACTCATAGCAAGTCTATGAATGAAAGACCTGAACACTTGTATAACTTTCATCGTTTCTCCACATTCATAGAGTTTCTTGTGGCAAACTATTTCGGAAGTAGATGCCACTTCTGCTTCCAAGCTTGTTTTAATCGAGGAGCTCCACCAAACACTGTCCATCATGGGTAACCATTATCACATTTGACATGTCAGTGTCACAGAGTTTAACATCACAGAAACAATGAGTTACCTCTATACTGTAAATGGACAGACCAGTGCTATACCACTTAGTATAACGTTTGATCAAAAACAATTAAAAACAGGCCTGAGGGCCACTGATTAAAATCACCCACCTTTGGATGAGAAAGAAATAAAAAAAAATGAAGGAGAAAAATTAAAGAAATTTGAGGGAGATTATCAGACACCTGACTGGTGCTTCTACCACTCCTACGGTGAACGAGGATAAGATGTTGAGTCTGGGATGTAGATTCTGCGAGTCTCACTGAAGGTTTGAGTTCTGCCCTATCAGGACAGTGTCTGTCAAACAATGACAGTCTTCCCTGTCCCAGAAAGAACTTGGCATGTTGTGGTAGATGAAGTAATGAACCTCTGCTGTCCTAAGGAACAGTGAGGAGTGAGGTGTCCAGTCTGAGGTGGATTTTCTGCTTCTTCAGATGAATCAAGGTCAGTCTTGCTAACAAGAGATGATGTCTCTGCCAGTCCAGAAAATGGGTGTGGGTATAGTATCTAGTCATAGGTAGTTCACTCTGTAGACATGAGGAGATAGGTATCCTGTATGTCACCAAATGGGAAGAATGGTATGTACTTGGTGCTAGATCTATGAAATTGCTGGAACATGTGGTAGGTAGGTAGGCAGCAGCTCAGATAGCACATTACTCCACCTTTAGCAGAAGGCATGCATGCATCTATCTCCCTATGTCAGGCTCATGTACACACGGGTGTCATACTAGGGATAATTGCTACCAACTCAGAAATTTTTATGGGTTAGCACACTCTGCTGATACTAAGAAACAGAATGTGCTACAATGGCATAGCTTAAATATGACATGGTATATCCCTGGTACTGAATCCACACACAAAAAAACCACACTTACACAACAGTAAAGCTTGGCCTTACAATAATGCCACATAATTTGAAGAGAATTATGCAAATTAAGGAAAAAGTATTAGCAGAATGGATAAAAATCCAAATATAATGAATCTGTTGTCCACAAGAGCTACATCTAAAAAAGAAGAAAAAAGACTCAAAATTAAAGACTAGGAAAAAATATACCAAGCATAAAGCAACCTCAAAAAAGCAGGAGGGGCAATACTAATCTCTCATAAAATAGACTTTAGAATGAAAACCATCATAAAAGATAAAGAAGGGCATTACATAACTGATTAAAGGCAAAATAGGTAAAGAATACGTAATCTTGGTCAACATTTATACACCAAATTGTAGACCTGCAAAAGACATACAACAATGGCTAACAGAATTGAAGAAAGAAATAGACAATACCAAAATAGTGGTAGGAGACTGCAACACACCAGTATCTCCAAAGGATAGGTCAACCCAAAAGAAACTCAAGAAAGATGCAGATCTCAACTACACAATCAGACAACTCAATCTTGTGGATGTATTCAGGGTAGTGCACCTAACTAAAGCACAATTCACTTTTTCTTCAGTACACATGGTAAATGTTCTCCAGAATTTATCATATATTAGAACACAAAACAAACCTCAACAAATTAAAAAACAAAACAAAACCTCAAACCCACTGAAATAATACAAAGTATCTCCTCAGATCACAAAGCCATAAAACTAGAAATTAACTATAGGAGGGTAAAGCTTACAAAACCACCCATGTGGAAAGTAAATAACTCTCTGCTAAAACATGATGGGGTTATAAATGAAACTTAAAAAGTTCCTTGAAACAAATGAAAATATTACATATCAAAGTCCCTCATCTGCAGCTGAGTTCTCAGGGGGGCAGTTCATAGCAACATACCTGTAAATAAAAAAGGAAGAAAGAAGAAAAATCATGGATCTAACTCAACACCTTCATCAAATAGAAAAAGAATAACAGCCTCTTCTACTATAGCATCTAGAAGAAAATAAATTATAAGGACAAGAGCTGAAATCAATGAGATAGAAAACAGAAACCAATTGAAACAATCTATAAGACTAGGAGCCGGTTGTTCAAAAGAGTCAATAAAATTGACGAACCACTGGCAACCATAACAAAAGAAAAAAAAGAGCAAACACGGATTAAGACATAATAGAGGTGATATCAAAACAGAAACATGAAATTAAATTGATAATACCAAAACATTTTGAAAAGCTATCCTGGCCAGAGATGGAGGGCAGGATGCGTCACTGGGCAAGGTCACCTCGGATAACAGCAAAAGGAGGCATCTTCCAGGTCAGACCCAGCAAAACCCGGCCAGAGAGGGAGGGCAGGAGGCATCACTGGGCAAGGTCACCTCGGATAACAGCAAAAGGAGGCGTC
>NW_006399850.1:11910060-11910567 GCF_000299155.1 Elephantulus edwardii
GGATAGAGCAGGGTTTAGGGCTGTTGTGCATAGGGTCGCTATGAGTCGGAAACGACTCGACGGCACATAACAACAACAACAACAACAACATACTTGGATAAATTAAAAACCTAGAGGAAATGGACAAATTCCTTGAAACTCATGCCCTACCCATACTGACAAGCACAGAACATTGAACAGACTCATCACAAATGAAAAAATTGAATCTGTCATAATAAGACTTTCCTATAAGAAAAGTCCTTGATCTAATATCATCATAGCTGAATTCTAACAAACTTTCAGAGAAGATCTATCACCAATTCTACTTACATTATTATAAAAAAAGGAAAAAAGGAACATTCCCAGAGTCATTTTATGAAGCAAGCATAACGTTAATATCAAAACCAGGCAAAGATATAACCAAGAAAGAAAATTACAGACCAATATCTTTTATATATATATAGATGCAAAATCTTCGTCAGAACAGAGCGAGGGAACACTGCATGGATCAAAATTGGGAAGGGCGTA
>NW_006399850.1:11911426-11932010 GCF_000299155.1 Elephantulus edwardii
GCACATAACAACAACAACAGCATTTGTTGCAGAGGGCATTTGACAAAATCCATCACCCCTTCCTGATAAAGGTACTCAGCAAAACTGGAATAGAAGGGAATTCTGTCAACATAATGAGAAGTATATATTCAAAACCAAGAACAAAGAACATTCTCAATAGAGAAATACTAAAAACATTTTCTTTATCAACAGGGACCAGACAGGGATCTCTACTGTCTACCACTTCTAGTCAACATTGTATTAGAAGTGCTTCCTATGACAACTAGAGAAGGAAACAAAAGTCATCCAGATTGGCAAAGATATAATTAAACTATTGCTTTATGTAAATTATATGATAATGTACACCGAAAACCCCAAGGACTCAACAAAAATCCTGTTAGAGCTAGTAGACGAATTTAGTAGATTATAAGATTAATACCCAAAAATCAGTGGTATTCTCCTACAGTCACAAAGAGAACTCAGAGAAGGAAACTAAGAAAGCAATACTGTTTACAATATCCAAACACAAATTCAGATTCTTTGGAGTGAACCTATCTAGAGATAAAAAAGATCTATATATAAAGAAAACTATAGAACATTTCTTCAAGACACAGTAGAAGACCTAAATAAGCCCCTCTTCATGGACAGAAAGACCAATAATTGTGAAAATGGCAATCCTACTAACAACAGTAGTCTACATGTTCAACATAATCTCAATTCAGATACCAAATTCATTTTTCAAGGAGATACAAAAGGAAACTCACAAGTTTATTTGGAGAGGAAAAAAGATCCAAATAGCCAACATGCTTTTGAAAAACAAAAATGATGTGAGAGGCATAATACTTCCTGACACCAAAACTGACTACACAGTAGTAGTAACCAAAACAGCATGGTACTGGTACAATGACAGACACAAAGACCAATGGAAAAGAACTGAGAACCCAGAACTAGACTCAGCTATCTATGGTCAACTGATATTTGAGAATGAAATAAAAAACTATTAAATGGGGAAATGACAATCTTCAACAAATGGTGCTGACAAAACTTGACGGCTTCCTACAGAAAGCTGAAAAAGGATCTACATCTTACAGCATATAAAAAAATCAATTCAAACTGGATCAGAGACCTGGGAGTAAAGCCCAAAACTATAAATCTCATCAGAGACAAAATGGAATCAAGCTTAGACATTCTTATCTATGACTGTCAAATACAACCAGAAATGCACAATCTGGAGATTGATGAATGGGATCTTTTTAAGAGTATATCCCTGTGCACATCCAACCACAACTGAATGGATTAAGAAATGATGGTATATTCACACAATGGAAGACTACACAGTATGAAGGAGCAATGACTTTGTAAATTACTACCTAACTTGGGAGGGACTGGAGAGCATTATATTGAGTGAACTAACTCAGTCTCATAAGGACAAATAATGTATAAAACCATTATTGTAGAATGAGCATGAGGATTCAAGAGGAGGGAGTGGAAGCTGAGGGGAGAAGATATGCAGGGGGAGGGGAGAATTAATCATTAGGATCGTATAATTTAATGAATGGGGGGTGAAGGAAATGGAAGGATCTGATGTGAAAAACAATGCATTCAAATTTTGAAAGTAAACTAGCATCAAAAAATTGTGTAAAATATAATATTTATGAATGATTGTATGAAATACAATGGAAATGAAAGATTATATAAGATGAAATGTTTATGAATGAAGCACTGTAAAGTTATTATTATATTAAAATCAATAAATAAATATTTTAAAAAATTTCCAATAAAGTGAAAAGAAAACCTCTTGGGTGGGAACAAACATTTCACAATACCATTTCAGGTAAGAGTCTCATATCAAAAGTTTACAGAATCCTACAAGGCCTCAACAAGATAAAGACTGATAACACAATTAGAAAACAGGCAAAAGATATGGAAAAATTTTTTACACAAGAATGTATTTGGATGGCCAACAAACACATGAGTAAAGGCTCTAAATCAATTACTGGCCATAAGAGAGATGCAAATCAAAACCACAATGAGATACCATCTTGCTCCAGTAGCAGTGGCAAAGTTTAACAGGACAGCAAGTAATAAATGTTGGATAGGATGTGGCAAGATAGGAACTCTTTCATACTGTTGGTGGGATTTTGAAATGATACAATCACTCTGGAAGACAATTTGGTATTTCCTCAAAAAGCTGAACATAGAAATTCCATATGACCCAGTTGTTCCACTGCTTGGAATATACCCTGAGAAAATAACAACTAAGGTACAAATGGAGATTTATACTCCAATGTTCATAGCAGTATTATTCACCATAGCAAGTATATGGAAACAGCCCAAATATCCAACCACAATCAAAAGGATGGAGAAATTATGGTATATTCACACAATGGAATACTATGCAGCACACAGGAGCAATGATTTTGTAAATTATTATCTAACTTGAGAGGTATTGGAAAGCATTATACTAAGTAAACTAACTCAGTCCCACAAGAACAAATATATATAAGATCATTGTTGTAGAATGAGTATGAGGATCTAAGAAGGTTAGTAGGGGAGCAGAGGGGTGAGATGGGGTTGCTAACCATAGGGTCACACAATTTGATGAATGGAGGGGAGTTGAAGGAAAGGGGAAAGATACGGTGTGAAAAACAAGGTATACAAGTTTGTAAATCAACCAGTATAAAATAAAACATTTTAAAAAGACACTTACAGTCCTCAATCAGAAGCAACTCATAGTTTATCTTCCAGCAAGTTTTTGGGTGTAATAAATCAAATGTTAGGAGATTGTCCATGTTTCACCTAATCTTTCTCATCAGTAGAGCTGTTTGAACCACCAGAGAGGCACTGCCTTTGGGATACCAGTGCAACTCTCCATAGACTATGCCAACAGATTGCCACAAGGGATACTCAATTAAGGCAATTTTTGTCAAACAAGCAGAGTCAAATATTCTAGCAAGATATTGGGCCTCTGTCAATGTATGGATGGCATGGAGTGCAAGGGAAGGTTATCCTTTTGTCACCATTAGTCCACAGCAAGAGCTTCAGGTTGTCCTCAGTTTCAGTAAGCAGGGTTGTGTCATCTGCGTAATGCAGATTGTTGATGAGTCTTCCGCAAATCCTGATGCCACATTTCTCCTCATAGAGCCCAGTCTCCCGGATAATCTGTTCTACATATAGGATTAAAAGGTATGGAGACAGGGAACATCCCTGGAGTACATTTTTCCCAGTTTTGAACCATGCAGTGCTTCCTTACTCTGTTCTGACGACTGCCTCCTGGTCCAAGTGTAGGTTTCACATTAGCATGATCAAGTGTTCTGGGATTCCCATTATTCTCAGAATAAGTCACACTTTGTAAATGCCTTTGCATAATCAATAAAACATAGACAGACATTCTTTTGGTACTCCCTGCTTTCAGCCAAGATCCATCTAACATTAGTCTTCAGTATGGTTTGAGGCTCATTATCAAGAAAACAAAGATTCTCACTGCTGGGTCAATTGTTAGCATCATGATGAATGGTGAAGGGATTGTGATCGCTGTTTTAGTTTGCTTGGCTCCACAGTTAACACTCTAAGCACCAGCAGTCAGGAAATTAAAAAACATATTACGATGGGAAAGTCTGTAGTTAGAGACCTCTCGAAAGTGCTGAAGAGCAATGGTGTCAGTCTGGAGACTAAGGTATGCTTGATATATGACATGGTCTTTGCAATAACTTGCTATGCATCAGAGAGCTGGACAATGACTAGGGACTATATAAGGAGAATTGATACCTTTGAGCTGTTGTGTTGGAGAAGAGTATTGAATATACCATAGACTACTGAGAAAATGAACAGACTTTTTCTGGAGAGGGTTAAGCCAGGCTGCTCCTTGAAGGCAAGGATTCTGAAGCTTCATCTGACATACTTTGGACATTTTGCAAGGATGGACCAGTCCTTGGAGAAGGGTGTCATACTTGAGAAGGTGGAGGGACAGAGTAGGAGAGGAAGACCCTTGATGAGATTGATTCAGTGACTGAGGTAATGGGATAGGTGTGCCAGAGACATAAGATTGGCACTGGACAGGGAAGGGTTTAGGGCTGATGTACATAGGGTCGCTATGAGTCGCAGGCAACTCGATGGCACATAACAACAACAACACCACCACCACCATTAGTCAGCCAATGTGAAATCTGTTGAAGTCCTGGGTACCTGTGCCCATCAGAGAGCTGCCTGCATAGGATTACCTATACCATGATAGCATGATCTGAAAAGAATGATATTTTTATTTCACCTTCTTAATTATGAATGAACTTTTATCTCACCTAATTTCTTGGACAAGAACATTTAGTATAATATTTAATAGAGGTAACCAGGGCTAACATCTTTATCTTTTATCTTGTTTTCACCAGGAAAGTATTAATCCTTTCAAATTGAATATAATGTTAGCTTCTGGTTTTTAAAACTTCTCTAATCAGTTCAAGATGATCATAATCAAAATGACTGCAGTGTTATATTAATTGCTTGTCAAATATTAAACCACATTATCGTTTTTAGGATAAATTCATTTTCTACAAATCCATTTTTATATGCTGTTAATTCAATTTGATAGTACTTTCTTGAGAATATGTATATCTATCTATATACTTATAGAATTTTTTTAGTCTTTTTCTTCTCTTTTGATGTCATCTATGTTGATATCAAAGGGATGCTGGTGCAAACTATTTGGCATCAGTAGTCAAGAAATTAAAAGACATATTTCATTGAAAAAGTTCACTCCTACAGACCTCCCCCAAGTACTAAGGAACAAAGACATCAGTTTGAAGCTGTGCCTGATTGGGCTATGAACTTTTCATTTACTCGCTATGTGTCTGAGAGCTGGACAATGAATAAAAATGGCATGATTAAAATTGATGCCTTTGAATTGTGGGGTTGAAGAAGAGTAAGATCTCATGGACTGACAAAAGAAGAAAAAGATATGTCTCAGAGAAAGTATAGCTATACTGCTTCTTAGAGGCAGATATGATGAAGCTTTTTCTTACATACATTGGACATTTTGCTAAAAGGGGCTATTCCTTAGAAATGAATATCATGTTAGGAAAGGTGGAAAGTCAGTGAAAAAGAGGAAGACCATTAATGAGACAGACTGACAAATATGGACGGAACAGGATAAGACAGAGTTCATATCTTTTCAAAGGGTCACTATGAATTGTATTTGTCTAAATGGCACATGACAAAGGCAACAACCACTTTGATGTAAGAGAAATAATGTCCTTATAGTATATGTGCTAGAAGATTTCTCCTCCTCCATTTATGAAAGAGTGTGAAAAACTGATATTATTTTTTTAAGAATTTATAAGTCACTAATATCTAGGCTAAATTTTTATTTTTTTTAAATTAAAATTCTTTAATTTTGATAGATTCAGATTTTTTTATTTCTCCTTAAGTCAGTTGATAGGTGTGTCCTTTTTTCCAAGTTCTTTTTTATCTTATTGTTTTTAATGACGCTCTGGTCACAGTCTATAGAGAGTTGTACCACTACCCCAAAGAGAGTGCCTTCCTGCATAATTGAATCCACTAGCCACTCTAAGGGTGAAAAATAGGAGATATACTCCCATGAGAATTATTGTTGTTATGTGCCGTTGAGTTGACTGCAACTCATAGCAATACTATGTGCAATAGCTCTGAAACGTGCCCTATCCTGAGCCAGTCTCATGGGCTCCAACACACATAACCCCTTTATCTGAGATACTGTGTCAATAGATCTCATGATGAGTCTTCCCTCTTCTGTTGTCCTTATTCATTGTTTAGCTTTCTGACAATGTAATAAGTAATAGTGAAGACAGTGACATAGACCAGGTGCACCTTAGTCTCTAGACTGATATCATTGCTATTTAACACTTTGGAGAGGTCTTTGACAGTAGATTTTCCCAGTACAACTAATCCTTTGATTTTCTGAGTACTGATGCCAAGAGTGTTGATTATAGAATCAAGCAAGCTGAAATTGTTAACGATGCTGATATCTTTTTCATCTTTCATGGTGCTGTCAGTTCACTCAGTGGTGAGAATCTTTGTTTTCTGAACGTTGAGTTCAATCTTTATAGAAGACAGCAGTTCGTGACCATTTGCAGTGAATTATTCGTTTGGGCAAGTAAGGTTATGCTATCTTCAAAGCATAGGTTGTTAATGAGTTTTCTCCAGTCCTGATGTCATTACTCGTCATAAAATGCCTGAATAATCTTTTCCACGTAAAGGTTAATAATGTGTGGAAAAAAGTCATATCCCTGATGCACTCCTTTCTTGATTTTGAATCATGCAATGTTTCCTTGCTCTTTTCTGATGACTGCTTCCTGGTCCAATAGCTTTCACCTGAACACAATCAGGTTTCTAGGATCCCCATTCTCAAGGTTAGTCACAATTTGTTGTGATCCACACAGGCCAATACCTTTGCATAATCACTGAAGCTAAGATAGACATTTATATAGTACTCTCTGCTTTCAGCATAGATCCATCTGTCATTGCTTATGATGTCCCTAGTACCCTGGCCTCTTTTAAACCCAGCTTATCTTTTTGGTAGTTCTCTATCAATGTACTGTTGCAGTAAAAAATTCACAGTAAGAGTGCCAGCTATGAGATGGTTCCAAATTGAGAGCAATGGGTTGTTTTCTCATTGTTGTTATTATTATTTCTAGCAGCAAATATCTATTGTTTTTATTTGCTATAGATTTCTTTGAGACTCAGCAACACTATGCCGAATTGCTGGAAATCCTGCCCTATCCTAAGCCAATTGCACTGTTTCTAACACACCTGCCATACAATGAGCTTTTAAAAAAATCCTGTATGCCTTTGAATCAGAACCTATTTATAGTTGAGGAGATTATTCTGCAGTGGAGTCACTGGTGAACTTGATTTTTAGTTGATTGTTGGTTTGTTTTTTTGTGTGGGTTTTTTTTTTGTTAATGTGTATAGTTGTTTACAGCTATAAATGTTCCCTCAAATACTATCTTATGGTAGTATCTTGTGATTAGCACATTTTAACATACTGTATCTTTATCAGAAAATATTTGTTAAATTCCCTTTGGGTTTTCTTCTTTGACTTACTGGCTATTTGAGGTGTGTTATGTTGTTTAATTATCACATTCTTTTAATTACACTATTTTATTTTGTCATTGATTTCTAATATCATTAAAATGTGTACAAAGAACATGTTTAATATTATTTTAATCTTTTAAAATATACTGAAACTAATTTAGATTCTAACATATGGTCTATCCTAGAGAATGTTCCATTTGTACTTGAGAAAAATGTGCATTCTATTTTTATCAACGCTAATTGGTTTGTAATGTTGTTCAATTTTATTTTTTTCTTGTTGATCTTATGCCTAGTTGTCTTATCCATTATTGAAAGTGTGATATTAAAGTTTCAAAATATTATTGTTAAATTATTTCCTTCTCCCTCATTCTGTGCCATGTTTTACATCAAAATTATGCCATAAAAGAAAAATGTAGGAGCAAATACTTATTTTCAGGTAATGAGTATTACCTAAGACTAAGGGGCAAGTCTACTAAGTATGACCCATGAAGCAGGGTCACTCTTCAGGATTCAAAGGATAAATATTTAATATTTGAAAAATTTAAATATATTAACAATAGAAAGTTTGTGTAAATTCCTTGAGACCACATAAGCATACTATTCGAGTGTTTTGTTATTCTTCCAACAGCTTTCTTTGAGGATGGACATATTTATCCTTTGTCTATTTTATTTTGAAAATAGTTTACTTATAATATAGGTTTCTTAGATACACAGACAGAAATTATGGTACAGAATGAAGTGTATCCAGAGTGTAGCAAACTATTCATCTAGATTATTTAAAAGATTGAAGCTAGAAATGGTCAAATTTTGGGGATGTTAACATGTGATAAGTTTCTTTTACACATTAGATAAATTTATTTTACACTTGATAATCATAAATATGGGACATCAGAGAATAGCTGTATGCAGGCTGAATTTTATTTTTGTCAATATAAGTCTGTATTGAAATAGGGTTTTAGATAATGTCACTGGAGTAGCTTAATATCAGCAGTCAAAACCAAGTCGGGTGCTGACTGTAAACAGATCATAAATTACTCATGTGCAAGTTCAAATTGAGAATGAAGAAAATTAAAACAGTCCCACAAGAACCGAACTACAACCTTGAATCTATCTACCTCAATTCAAATTATCTTAATAATAGTTCTGAAGCATTGAATACCAATGATCAAAGACAGATAAGTCATAGAATGACATCAAGAATATAATTGATGAACAGTACAAAAGATCACTGCAAAGAAAGAAGAGAAAGAAAAAACGAAAATGGATGTCTGAAGAGACTCTAAAAATTGCCCTAAGGTCTTGAAAAACCAAAACAAAGATAAGTGATGCTTAAATAGAAGAGCTGAACAGAAGATTTTAAAGAGTAACGCAAGAAGACAGAACAGTATTTTAAAGAAACATACACAGAAAATATATAAAATATACACTGGAATTGGAGGATAAAAAGGGAAGAAATCATTCAGCATTTCTCAAGCTGAAAGAATCTGAAAACAAATTTAAGCCTCTAATTTCAATACTGACAGATAATATGTGAAAAATCTTGAGTAATCCAGAAAACAACAAAATAAGATTGAGAGAATAAAGAACCACTATACTACAAATAATTGGTGGACACTGAAATATTTCAGAAAGTACCATAAAATCAAGGATTAATGGTAGCAAAGGAAGAAGTTCAAGTTGAGCTGAATTCACTGGCAAAACATAAAGCCTCAGGGATCAATGGAATACCATTTTACATGTTTCGACTGAAAAATAGAGCTCTAGAACTTTTCACCAGTCTATACCAGAATATTTGGAGGACAGCTATCTGGCTAATGACTGAAAGAGATCTGTGTTTGTTCCAATTCCTAAGAAAGGTAATGCAACACAATATGAAAATTATAAAATGATATGATTAATATTAAAAGCAAGCAAAATATTGCTGAAAAGTGTCTAAAATTAAACATTACATTAACAGACAACTGACAGAAGTTCAAGTTGGATTTAGTAGAGGTCATGGCATCAAGGACATCATTGCTGATGTCAGATGGAACTTGGCTGAAAGTAGAAAAGACCAGAAGAATATCTATTTGTGTTTTACTGGTAATGAAAAGGCATTTAAGAGGATGGATTATAAGAAATTAATGCTAACATTGGAAGTAATGAGAGTCCCATAATATTTATGATACACATGGGAAGCCTATTCTTAACCAAGAAGCAGTTCTCTGAATAAAGCAGGGAAAGATTGCATGGTTTAAAATTTTAGAAAAGCTTATATTTTTAAAAAAGTGTATGTCAGGATTGTATCCTTTCTCCACACCTATTCAACCTGTATGCTGAGCAAATCTTTCAAGAGCTAGGGCTCTATGAAGAATATGGTATCAAGATCAGACAGACTCATTAACAACCTGTGTTATAAAAATGACACAATCTTGCTTGTTGAAAGTGAGGAGGACTTGCAGTGCTTGCTGCAGAAGATCAAGGAATCCTGTCTTCAGTATGGATTACATATCAACATCAAGAAAATTAAAATTCTCACAATTGAACCATAGAAATCTTCATGATGGATAGAGAAAAGATTGAGTTTGTCAATAATATCATCTTACTTGGATCCACAATCAATCCATTTGATATTAGCAGTTAAGCACTTAGGAGATATGGCATTGGGAACCTCTCCAAATTACTACGTATCAATGATGTCACCTTGAAGACTAATGTTGATTTAGGCCATCCATCATCTTTTCAAGTATTTGCTGTTAGTCTGAAAGCTGGACAATGAATAAGTTATGAAAGAAGGATAACTGATTTATTTCAGTTGCCATGTTGGAGAAGAGTACTCAATATGCCATAGACTGCCAAAAGAACAAACACGTATCTTGGAGAAAGGGCAGTCAGAGTGCTCTTTGGAGGCAAAGATGGTAAAACTCCCTCTCATTTACTTCAAATATGTTACTGTTCTTGTTAGGTGCTATCAAGTAAAATATAATTCATAGCAATGCTATGTACAACAGGTCTGAACTTTGTCCTGTCTTGTGCCATTCTCATATTTCTGACATATTTAAGTCACTTCTGACAAAAGGAGAAGGGATTCTCATACACTGTTTGTTGGATTGTAAAATGGTACAACCACTCTGGGAGACAGTTTGGCATTTCTTCAAAAAGTTGAACATAGAAACTCTGCATGACTCAGCTATTTTCCTACTAGGAATATACCCCAAGGAAATTTGAACTGCAACACAAACAGAAATGTATACATTAATGTTTACAGCAGCATTATTCACCTTAGCAAGAACAATGGATGCAGCCCAAATAACCAACCACAATTGAATGAGTTGAGAAAGTGTAGTCATTCACACAATTGAATACTATGCAGCACTCAGGAGCAACATTTTGAAAAATATTACATGACATGGGAGAGACTGGAGAGCATTATGCTGAGTGAACTAGCTCAGTTTCATAAAGACAAACACTAAATAAGACCATTATTGTAAAAATAGAAGGATGATTAGTAAAATATGTATGGGAACCCAAAGAAAGAAGGGGTGGGAGTAGACTGGTAAGGATGGGTAGGGGCAAAATCACAGAGCTGCACAGTTTGCACAGTGCACAGTGGGTGGAGGGAGGGGGTGAAGGGAATGTGAAGGATCCAGATGAAAAAACTGGGTAATGATGGGCAAGGTCCAACAGTGGTCAATTTTATAAAACATAATGCATGAGAATTATTGTATGAAAGCAATATGAATGAAGAATAATGTGAAACACAATGTATACAAACTATGTTAGCAAACCTATATAAATTAAAATTAAAAAAGGAGAGAGGATACAACCCTGACACACAGTTTTCCTGATTTTAAATCATATGGTATATCTTCATCTGTTCTGTCAAGAGTCTCTTTGCCAACGTCATGATCTTTAACATGCTCAAGCCTTTGCTAAAATGACTGTGTCCCTCCATCTCATTAAGTATGTTCTTCTCTTTCACTATCCTTCCACCTTTTCAAGCATGATGTCCCTTTCCAAGGGATAGACACTTCTAAAAATATGTCGAAAATATGTGAGATAAAGCTTTATCATCTTTACCTCCAAGATCACTCTGGGTGCACGTTCTCCAAGACATAAATGTTTGTTCTTTTGACAGCTTATTGGATATTTATTAGCCTTCTCCATTGTTGTTGTTGTTGTTGTTGTTATGTGCTGTCGAGTCATTTGTGACTCATAGCGACCCTATGTATAACAGCCCTAAACCTTGCTCTATCCTGTGCCAATCTCATTGCCTCTGACACACCCATCCCGATTACCCAGTCACTGAATCAATTCACCTCATAGAGGGTCTTCCCCTACTGCGCTGTCCCTCCACTCTACCCAGCATGATGTCCCTCTCTAAAGATCTGTCTCTCCTTACAACATATCCAAAGTATGTCAGACGAAGCCCCAGAATCCTTGCCTCCAAGGACTAGCCTGGTTTAACCCTCTCTAGGATGAATCTGTTTGTTTTCTTGGCAGTCCATGGTACATTCAATACTCTTCTCCAGCACCACAGCTCAAAGGTGTCAATTCTCCTTCTATCCTCCCTAGTCATTGTCCAACTCTCTGATGCATAACATGTTATTGCAAAGACCATGGCCTGTATCAGGCGTACCTTAGTCTCCAGAGAGACACCGTTGCTCTTGAGTACTTTAGAGAGGTCCCTAACAGTAGACTTTCCCATCACAATACTTTTTTTATTTCCTGGCTGCAGGTGCCAAGAGTGTTGACCGTGGAGCCGAGCAAACTGAAGCTGTGAACACTCTCAATCTCTTCGTCATCCATCCTGACGCTGCCAATTGGTCCAGTGGCGAGAATCTTTGTCTTCTTGACATTGAGCCTCAGTGCATAGTGAAGGCTGCAGTCCTGACCCTCTGCAGTAAGTGCATGAGGTCCTCCTCAGTTTCAGCGAGCAGGGTTATGTCATCTGCATAATGCAGATTGTTGATAGATTGTCCACCAATCCTAACGCTCGCTTCTCCTCATAGAGCCCTGCCTCTCGGATAATCTGCTCTGAATACAGGTTGAAAAGGTATGGAGATAGGACACATCCCTGGCGTACACCCTTCCCAATTTTGAACCATACAGTGTTGCCCTGCTCTGTTCTGACTGCCTCTTGGTCCAAGTATACGTTTCACATTAGCACGTGGACATAAGTCCAGTGAACACCACTATCATTCAGATATATGCACCAACAACCAGAGCCAAAGAAAAAGAAATAGATGATTTCTACTAACTCTTACAGGCAGAGATAGATCGAACATGCAATTTAAGATGCATTGATAATAATGGGCGACTGCAACGCAGAAGTTGGGAACAGGAAAGAATAATCTGTAGTTGGAAAAACATGGACTTGGTGACAGAAATGAAGCTGGAGATAGAATGATTGAATTTTGCACAATGACTTATTCATTGCAAATATATTTTTTAAGAGACATAAACGCAGATTATACACATGGATTTCACCTGATGGTATGCATAGTTCAGATCGATTACATCTGTGGATAAAACTGCTGGGGAAGCTCAATATCATCTGTGGTCATATTACCACAATTTTTTTACAATGTCTCTGTGTGCTCTTTTCACTTTCATTAATGCTTCATGTGCTATTTGATATTTTGCCCATAGGATGCCTCTGTATTTAAACTGAAGTCTTGGGTTTGTTCCCCAGTTCTTTCACGTTAAGAAATATCTAATGTACTCTTACCTTTTTGTACTCTAACTCCAGTTCTTTGTACAATTTTGTAATATTTTGTAATATTTTGTAATATTTTGCTTTGCCTTCCTGAGTTTCTCTTAAAACATTTCTTGAATTTTTTTTTTTTACCTCTTCCCTTTGTTTTGATCTTTTAATCTTCTAGTAAAAGTATGAGTCTTTTCTGAAATCTATTTTGGATTTTTTTTTTTTTTTTGTCTCTTGTCTTTGTTCTAACCTTCTGCTTACCTCATAGGTGATGTCTTTGATGTCATCCCACAACTGGTCTAGCCTTTGGTCATTTGAGTTCAATGTATCAAATCTATTCCTTTGATGGTTTATAAATTCAGATTGCATAGATTCAAAATTGTGTTTTGGTTCCTGTGGACTTGTTTTAATTTTTTTTTCTTTCAGCTTCTATTGAACTTGTTGCTGTTGTTGTTGTTGTGTACCGATCATAGCTGACCCTCTGGCTAGTTTTCAGAGGCAGTTAATTGCACAGGCCTCAAACTATGTGCCTTTAAGATTCTTGCCACTAGACCACTACAGCTCTATTATTGAACTTAGACATGAGTATTTTGATGATTTGATAGAGTTTGCCTCAAGGGCAATCAAGTTGCTGCTGTTGACCCGCTCCATCAATTCTTTCCACAAATATGGACAATTTAACTCCTAGCCCACTAAATGTAGCCCATTAGGTGAGGTTCATGTTTATGTCTCCTACTGTGAGCTTTTCTGGCCTAGTGGCAAGAAACTGTGCTACGATCCCGAAGACACATGGTTCGAGGCCACCAGCCGCTCTGCGGGACAAGGATGGGCTATCTTCTCCTGTGTGATTAACTGCTTCTGAAAACCCACCTGAAGGTCAGCCATGGATCTGTTCTGACAGAACAGTAAACAACAACCACAACAACTGTGTTTTTATAAAAGGTATTTGCCATTACTTTATCTTTGAGTGTACAAAGTACTATCATTCTACTCCAATCCCAGAGGCATGTGGTTCAAATGCTCTGCTGGAGAAGGAAGGGCAATCTCCTCCTATGCCAGTCAGATCCGATTTGACAGTTCACATAGAAAGGATAGTGAAAAAAAAAAAATTCAAAATACAATCTCCAAACTAATTTCTAACACTATGTCCTTATTTTCCAATTTTCGCTCTTCTTTGTTTCTGAATTTTTCATTCTAATCACCAGTTATTATTAATGGATCTTAGTTGCATGTTTGATCAATTTAAGACTGGAAAAATTGATATAAATCTTCAGTTTATCCATCTTTGCCTTTAGCTATTGGTGTATATTTTGAACAGTATTTGTACCATTTAAAATAGTATCTGAAAGAATATTATCCTTTATGTTCTCGTAGTTTAATAATGTATGAGTAGTTTTATTTGGACTTTTATCAGGATGTGCTGTGTATTTTAACAAAATAAACTTTATTTTAAAGAGTTAGCTCACTTGTTACTATCTTGTTTTGTATTCTTTAAAGAAAATTTTTTATACTGGTTTACTTTCAAAGTTCATATACATTGTTTTTTACACCAGATCTTTCCCCTTTCCTTTACCACTCTAGGACCCTATGATTAACCACATCCCACACACGTCCCACTCATGCTCCACCTCCCCGCACATCCTCATCACTCAGTTCCCACACTTCTTCCCTTGGATCCTCATATGTACGTCCTGCTTTTTAATTTTTGCCATTTGCTTGGTATATTTTCTAAAGATTTTGATTTTCAGTCTCTCTTTCTCTCCATTTTTCAGACGTGCCTCTTGTAGGCAGCATATTGAAGGGCTTTGTGTTGTTATCCATTCTGCTACTCGTTTTCTCTTGATTGGCACATTTAGTCTTTTCACATTAGGTGTGATTATTGTTAGGTTTTACTTTTGCAATTTTACCATGTTTCTTTTTCTTTTGATCAGTTTTTAATTAGTTGAAGAGAGAGAGAGAGAGATCAACTGGCCCAGTGAAGAGAAAACGATGTGACCAAGACAAAGGTGGGTGACTTTTAGTGCGCGGCCCTCAGGCCTGTCTTTCATTGTTTTTGTTCAGACATTCCTCTAGGTCTTATAGGCCTGGTGTACAAGTTGCCATACTGCGGTCACTTGTGGTTGCTGTGAGGCTGAACACTGTGACACTGATGTGTGAAATGTGTTAATGGCTGGTTACCCAATGCAGACTTAGAGTGGGGTGGAGCTCCCAGATTAAACAAGCGTGAAAGGAGGAGTGGTATCACTTCCATAATATCTTGCCTCTGGAAACCCTATGAACCTGGAGAGATGATGAAAGGCACCCAAGCATCGAGGAGTCTCCTTCATAGGGTTGCTATGAGTCGCCTGCGACGCGACGGCACTTAACAACAACAACATACCTTTGTTAATGTTACATGCAATTGAGTCAACTATGATTCAGAACAACCTTACGAACAATAGATTTTAACCATGTCCTGCACCATCCTTATCATCTCTAACACACTCAAGTCCAATGTTAAAGTCATATAACTGGGATATAACTGCAGAGTTAGTAATAATTTTCTATTTTTTTGTCAAACAAAACCACTACTCCCACTATTTAACTTTTAAAAGAATTAGAAAACTATTACCACCAAAACATTTTATATTTGCCTCTGGAATCTCTGTGAACGTGGAGAAATGATGCAAGTTACACAAATGTTCAGGTCTTTTGTTCATAGGGTCTCTATGAGTTGTCTATGACTTGACAGCACCTAACAACAACAACTAGTAGTTAATTAGGATATTAGTCTTTTAATATGATATCAGTTTATATTTTCTATTAAAATTATTGTAGAAATGTTAGTGGGTTTGATGTACTACTTCATTATGGTTTTGATTTTTATTTTTCTATTTATTTTTTCTTCAGATTTCTTTGTTTTTTATACTAGTTTACTTACAATGTTCCTATACATTGCTTTTCACACTGAATCTTTTTTATTTCCTTTACTCACCTTTCCCTCTACCAATCAAATTGTATGACCCTATGACTGTAAACTCCTTCCCGCTAGTCGTCACCCCTCTGCTTCAACCCTTCCATCCACCTTGGATCCTTATATTCATTCTAAATTAATGGTTTTAAACAGTATTTGTACTTATGGGACTGAGTTAGTTCACTCAGCATAATGTTCTTCAGTGCTTCCCTGGTTAGGTAGTAATTTACAGAACCATTGTTTCTGCATGCTACTGACTGGGAACCACCTTGATAGCACCTGACAAAAATGAGACCATTGTGTGAGAATAGTATATGTCGTATGCAATATTTATCTTATATAATCTCTGGGAGATTGATAAGTGGTAGGGGGACTGGAGAAATAAATGTTAAAAAATTCTTATGACTTCATATAAAGAAAGTGAAAAACAAACTAATAAGAGTATTATAGAAAATAATATTCAGATATTGTCCCTTTTTCCACCTAAGAGACATTTAAGAAACTATTAATAAAATAAAAACATAATATCAATATGGGGAAAAGCAAAAAAACCAACAAAATCCAAATCAGGAAACCTACAAGCAATCAACCAATCAAATAGACAAAGGAGTATCAATGTACTTGAAGCTGGAGAAGATCAAACCTGTGCTGTTGATCCAAGATTAGTTATAGAATTCAGATGATAAAGGACAAAGCCTAAAATTAAGTCTAGAAGCCTCTCTAAATTAATAAAAATGGTCCAAAATCTTAAACATGTTTCATCACAGTAGCTAAAAAGTAGTTTAAGATTCAAGAGTGCACTAGAAAGGGATTGTAGAAGAGAGCATGGAAACTTCTAATTTATAAGATACCCTGTCAACATAGATACTGTGTGTGATAATCAATAGAAGCATAGGGATATTTTCATGCATACAAATTATTGAAACACTTTTTTTTCCTTTTGGGTGATTTTAGAAACAGGATTAATATATACATAGACTATATCAGTTTAACACTATTATTGAACTTTGATGACCATGTTGGTTAGGAGTTTCACTGAAAATCTGAAGACATGAAGTTTTAATTCATGACCTGTTTTGTGAGAGAAAGATGGGAAATCTCCTTCTATGTGATTTACAACCTCTGAAAACCCACTGGAGGATTATTTATGAGTAAATTCTGACTCCAGGACTTATAACAAGAAGAAGATTATTAGGTCAGGATTTTTAAGAGTTGGGATCAAGAAATGCAAGGCAGTGATAACAGACCTATTATTAATTTGGTCCCTTGACAATGTACACTATTACATAGAAAACAAATGTAAACATTTAAAACAATATTGTCTCTTATTGTGTGATAATAAAAGGTGCTATGTTTCCATAGGGATTAGATTCATGTTATTAAATTTCAGCTGGTTTTGATTTTTGTTTGGCTGTAATTTCTTTTTACTCACTTGTAAACAGATTCCGGATTCTAGAATTTAATAAAACAAACATATATGACTATTGCTAAATCAAATTGTTAAAATGAGTAAAGGAAATGTAAGGATGGCCATATCAGACTTCTACCAACTTCATAAAGGGGAACTGTCCCCATCAATAGCATCAACCACACAAAATCAATTCCCATGAGGTCAGACGTGTTCCCAACACTCTCACACCTCTTTCCACTCACTCAAACACCAATCTCACTAGATTATAAAAACAATGTAATAGCTCACAGATCACACAGAATAATTCTAGGAAAATTAAAAAGTTATAATACAAGTTAGTAGCAGAATACAGTCAGGACATCTTTTGAATTATATTTTCAGACACGTCAGCCTTGAGCCTTGTGGATTTTAGCATGTGTTATCAAATTCTCAGACCTGCCAATATTGGATCCACCATCCACCCAGTCCCCCACTCCCACTCCCACTAGCTCCGAGTCCTCCAGTAACTTGGGTAAAAGACTCTTAGTGCTCATTCAGTGGCACAGCAGTCTCAAGTTCTATTCCATCTAAGGTCAGATCTTTGAATCTCTACTGTGGCTGCCATGTCTGGTGCTCCCATGGGCCCCAGTCTGGCTAGTGCAAGAATCATTGGCCTAAAGGACACGTTAAGTATGTCTATTTCTTCTTCTTCTTTGTTGTGTTGAGGTTTCTGCTACTCTGCTGATGGATGTGCTCAATTTAATGGCGAGATTAGCCAATCAATCCCCTTGTAGATAGGCTAATATGCCCTATTTACATATTCCTCCCCATCCATATGGCAAAGTCAAATCCAATGTCTAGAAAAATCATTTGAACACTAAACTTTTCACATAATACAAATTAGCAGGTAATGACTACCTGTGTAGACTTCTGGTGGTACCAAAAGCTTCTCCATGGGAGAAAAATGGCAATATCTTTTGATGTAATTAACTGGCTCTGAAAACCCTCACTGGAGGGTCACCTATAGGTGGGTCTCAAATTGACAGTACCCAACAACTCACTGTGTTATATAAACCAGCTCTTTTAATGAGAACATCTAGAAGACTAATGCCAGAAGAAAAGGAAAAAAAATAAAATACAAGACAAAAGAAATTAAGGAATTGGAGAGCTACTAAGGAATCTAGATTTTCTCAAATAAGAAAATATGAACCAAGAAAGTGGAATCTACTTTTCTCCTTGAAACAGTTGTGAATTCTAGATTAAACATGCTATTTTAGAAACTGAGAGGCAAATCATTTTATGAGAGCTGAAAGGAAAAAGAAAAAGAAAAGAAATTGGAGTTGACGAGATACTGAGAGAGCTTCATAAATATTCAATACCATATTTGGGATCCCAAATCCTATTGCTGAGAAGTAAAATTGAAAAGGAAATAAATGAGTCCTCAAAGCACTAAATATCAGCTGTGACTCAATGTTACATATACCATAAATGTCTGTCAAAAATAGAATAAATTACATCTAGAGGAAGACAAAGACTTAATTTTTCCATACTATTTGATATTTTATAAAATATTTTCTAAAAATGGATTAAGTATAAAGATGCCTATAAAAAGCAAAGCAAAAAAAAAGCACTGTCATCAACTAACTTCAAAATCATAGAGAACCTCCATCAGGTGTAACTGAGTTGTATATTTTTATAGGAGGTGACTATTCAACTTTCTTTCTTGAAGCAGCTGGTGGATTTAAACCATTGATCTTTCATCTAGCAGACCAATAGACGAATGTATTAGTAAACATTGAAAAAGAAAATATTTTTAAAAATCTTTAGTACACATGGTAGACACCCCAGTACAGCAAAATAACATCAGCACCTCTCACAGTAGACAGATCTCAGTGAAGCTACAGATTAACAATGACTGATAAGAAAATAAAAACCTAGCCCTCCACTTTTGAAATAATTACTGTTGTTATGTGCTATTATCTGTGATTCAGTGACCCTAAGTACACTAGCTCTGAACCCTACCCTATGTTGAGCCAATCTCATCATCTCACACAGACCCAATCCCATTTCTCTAGTCACTGAGTCAATTCATTTAATCCTGCGTTTTCCTCTCCTGAGCTGTCCCTCCACCCTTCTAAGCATGATGTTCCACTACAAGGATTGGTCCCTCCAGGCCACGTGCCCAAAGTATGTGACACGGAGCTTCAGAATCCTTGCGTCTAGGGAGCACTTGGTTTCTGGGGAGCACTTGCCTAGTGGCAAGAAGCTGTGCTGTAATACAAAAGGCACATGGTTCAAATACACCAGCTTCTCTACAGGAGAAGGATGGACAATCTCCTCCCTTGCAATTATTGCCTTTGAAAACCTACTGGCGAGTCAGCTATGGTTCAATTCTGACTCGATGGTACACAACATCAAACAACAACAGGATAGAACTGTTTTCCTAGCAGTCTACAGTACGTTCAAAACTCTTCTATAGCACCACAACTCAAAGGAATTTATCCTTTTTTATGATCTTTAATTATCATCCAGCTTTCTGATGCATAGCAATTAATTGCAAAGACCAAGGCACAGATAAGGCATACTTCAATTTCCAGACTGACATCATTGTTCTTCTGTCCTCTAGACAAGTCCCTGACAGCAGACTTTCCCAATGCAAAACATCTTTTAATTTCCTGTCTGCTGGGCAAGAGGGTTGATTGTGAAACCAAGCAAGCTGAAGTTTCTAACAATCACAATCCCTTTATCATCTTATCAGGAAAATGTCACTTTGCCCAGTGTTGAGAATCTGTGGGTTTTTTTGTTTGTTTGTTTTATGTTGAGTTTCACTCCTCTCCTGATCCTGCACCATGCAGTGTTTCACTGCTCTATTCTGAGTACTGTTTCCAGGTCCAATTACAGATTTCACATGAGCTAAATTGTTTTGGGACCCCCATTCTTCCCCAGGTTAAACAGAACTTGTTGTAATCCATGGATTCAAATGCTTTTGCATAGTTGATGAAACACAAATAGATATTCCTCTGGTACTATCTACTTTTTTCCACTATCCATCTAAAGTTGGCTATGATGTCCTTAGTACAAGGGCTTCTTCTAAACCCAGTATGCACATCTGCTACTTTACTGCTGATGTGCTGGTTCAGTTATTTTTGGATAATCTTCAGACGGATCTTTCATGTGTGTGATATTGGTGATATTGTTCCATAATTTCCACAGTACGTTGGGTTATTTTTTTTGGAATGGGAATAAAAATAGTTCTCTTTCAATCAGTTGGCCAGGTAGTTGTCCTCCTGTTTTCTTGGCATAACCTAGTAAGGGCATCCAGCATGGCTGCCATTTGCTGAAATGCTTCAATTGGTATTCTGTCAATTCCTAGGGTCTTGGTTTTGCCAATTCTTTCAGAGCAGCTTGAACTTCCTGTCTTATCACCACTGTTTCTTAGTTATATGTTATTTCATTAAATACCTCTGTGTTAGTCAATTCTTTTTGGTATAGTGACTAAGTGTACTCCTAT
>NW_006399850.1:11934965-11939168 GCF_000299155.1 Elephantulus edwardii
TCTTATCTTGTGACTTTGGTCAATATGTTTTTCTGTTAGTAAAACTCAAATAAAAGCTATGAAGACATGCATATTGGAAGGACACTCAACTCTGAGTTCCTCTCCGTTTATCCTCTTGTCTAAAGTCTTAAGCAGTTTATTCTGTTGCCAAGCAATTTCTTACAGTTCAGAAAAGTGTAAACTTTGTTTCCATTAAGAGTGCAAAAAGTATTTAAAAAGACAGAGGAAGAAGAAAAGATCAAAAAGGGTGTGAAAAGAGACTCTGAATATTGCACTAGAGTATTGAGGAGGCAAAGCAAAGGGAAGAAATCAAGACGATAAGGAGCTGAACAGAAGATTTCAGATGGGCAGAACGGATGACAAAGCAAAGTATTATAATAAAATCTACAAAGAAAAATAGTTAGAAAATCAAACAGGACAATCAAATTCAGTATTTCTTAAGGTAAAGGAACTGAAGAACAAATTCAAGCTTGCAATGTTTAAGGTTTCTGTTGGCAGAATGTTGGATGAACCAAGAAGTATGAAAAGAATATTTTTTATATTTTTTTTCCAATCAAATATTTTTTATATTTTATATCAGTTTACATAAAGACGACATAAAGTTCGTATAAAAAATAAAGAAATACAGAGAGTCACTATACCAAAAGAATTGGCAGACACAGAGGAATTTCATGAAAAATATAGTCAAGGGACAGTGGTGATTAAAGAAGAAGTTTAAGCTGTTCTGAAGGAATTGGAGGGAAAAACAAAACACCAAAAAAAAATCCCCTAACAACAAGGCCCCAGGACTTTACAGAATACCAATTGACATATATCAACAAACTGAGGTTGCCCTGGAACCTTTCATAGGCTGTGCCAAGAAATTTGGAGGACAACTATCTGGTTAACTAACTGGAAGAGTTCTACATTTATTTCCACTCAAACAAAAGTGATTTGACTGAGTGTGATAATTATAGAACAATATCATTAATATTACATGCAAGCAAGATCCTGCTGAAGGTTATCCAAAAATTATATCAACAGAGAACTACCAAAAATATAAGCTGGGTCTTGAAGAGGCCGTGGTACTAGGGACATTAAAGTCAATGTTAAATGGACCTTAGCTGAAAGCAAGAGTACCAGATGAATGTGTATCTGTGTTTTATTTACTGTGGAAAAGGATTTGACTATGCGGATCACAACGAATTGTGGCTAACCTTGAGAAGAATGAAAATTCCAGAACACTTGGTTGTGTTATGCAAAACCTATACTTGGACTAGGAGGCAGTCATCAGAACAGAGCAAGGAAACATTGCATGGTTCAATATCTGGAAAAATGTATGCCAGGGATGCATCCTATCTCCATATCTTTACACTATATGTGGAACAGATTATTTATTTGGCTTGATTTTATGAGGAAGAATGTGGCATCAGGATTGGAAGAATACTCATCAACAGCCTCCTTTATGCAGATGATACAATTTTGCTTGCTGAAACTAAGAATGATCTAAGGCAATTGCTATTGAAAGTCAAGGACTGCAGCCTTCAATATTAATTGAAGATCAATAGCAAGAAAACAAAGATTCTCAAGAATGAGCCAATTGACAGCATCATGACACATAACTGCTTCAGCTTACTTGGCTCCACAATCAACCCTCTTGATACCAGCAGCCAGAAAAATTAAAAGAAGAATTGCTTTGGGAAAATTTGCTGTCAGAGATCTTTCCAGACTACTGAAGAGAAGTGATGTCAGTCTTAAAGACAGAAGTGTGCCCTGATCCAGGCCTCTTTCTTTGTAATTACTTGCTATGCATTAGAGAACTGGACAATGAGTAATGACGATAGAAGAACTGATGCCCTTGAGTTGGTGCTGAAAACGAGTGTAGAACAATGACATGGACTGCTAAGAGAACAAACGAGTCCTTGCTGTCGAGAGTGAAACCAGTCTCCTCCTTTTAGGCAAGGATTTTAAAGCTCTGTCTCACATACTTTGGTCTTGTTGCCAAGAGGGACCAAGCCTTGGAAAAGGATATCATGCTTAGAAAGGTGGAGGAACAGTGTTAAGAGAGGAAGATCGTGGTTGAGATGAATTGACTCAGTTACTGTGTAATGGAAGTAGGTGAATCAGAGACAATTAAATTGGCTGAAGATAGAAGAGCATTCAGAGCTGTTGTTTATAGGATCACTATGAATTACAACAGGCTTGATGGCACATAACAATAACAACAACAACATGATGACTCTGACATAGTACAGAAGAAATAGAGATCTGAGCGATATGGAATGAGTGAAAGCTTTTGGATTTCTTCATCTCAGTAAGAGACACCCTATTAATGGAATACGAGGTCAAACTGTACCTAAGAAAAGTCCAATGGATTTAGAGTATATTGGAACAGAAAATCAAAAGTCATATATTAAACTTTTTGTATTAGACTTAACTATATTAATTTATGAAGAAGAGACTTACTGGAAGAGTGAGGCCTAGAATTACATATTTTACCTTTTTAGCTCCTAACCATACTTTTTACAATTTATATGCTGAATAGATTATCTGGGAGGCTGGGTTCTCTGAAGAGAAATGTGATATCAGGATTAATAGTAGACTCATCCACAATCTGTGTTAGGCAGATGACACAACCGTGCTTGCTCCAACTAAAGAGAACCTGAAGCACTTGCTGCAGAAGGTCAAGGACTGCAATCTTAAATATAGATTGAAGCTCAACATAAGGAAAACAAAAATTTTCACCACTGGGCCAATTGGCAGCATCATGAAAAGATCGAGTGAAAAGACTAATATTGTTAACAGCTTTTTAGTTTGCTTAGCTCCTCAATCAACACTCTTGGTACCAACAGCCAGGAAATAAAAAGACAAATTGCATTGGAAATATCAGCTGTCACGACTTCAAAGTACTGAAGAGCAACAATGCCAGTCTGGAGCCTAAGATCAGCCTGATACAGGCCATGGTCGTTGTAATTACTTGCTATGCATCAGAAAGCTGGACAATGACTAGGGACAATAGAAGGAGAATTGATGGCTTTGAGCTATGGTGCTGGAGAAGAGTACTGAATATGCCATGAACTACTAGGAGAACAAACAAGTTTGTCCTAGAGTGGCTGAGACCAGGCTGCTCCTTGGAGAAAAGGATTCTGAAGCTTCTTATGGCATACTTTGGACATGTTGCAAGGTGAGACCAGTGCTTGGAGAGAGCTGTCATGCTTGGGAGGATGGAGAAACATCTCAAGAGAAGAGGACCTCAATGATTGACTCAATGATGAGGGTAATAGAGGTAGGGTATGTCAAAGACAGTGAGATTGGTGCAGAATAGAGCAGGGTTTAGGGGAGTTATACATAGGGTCACTATGAGTCACAGGTGACTCAACAGCACATAACAACAACTTTTTCAGCAGCTACTGCTCTGATTCTTGCTGATGGGTGAGACTTTGATTAGAAGTTGGTTTCTGATTCTGCCTCTCCCACTGCAGTGGAAAGTGTCTGAACCTCTATGGATAGAACAATGGCCTTTAATAAAGGGTAAGAAGTTAGAACATTAAAAAAAATAGTATAAGAACTAAAGGCTAATCACATTGAGTCTTCCACTAATGCATTAAATTATACTACTTACACCATTCCTAAAATAATCTGGAAAATGGAGACGTTTACATTATCTAAGAACTATCAGTTCCCTTAATAATTTTATGGAATCTCTTCAAAAAGGTGTCCCCTCCCCTCTAATGACACTAGACGCGTGGCCTATAATTGATGTTGATTTATAAGATTGCTTTTTTGATATTCCTCTGGCCCCTCAAGATAAAAAAAAAATTGCCTTTTCTACTCATGTGATGAATAATTGACAGCCATTAGAAAGATATAAATGGTAACATGATTAATAGCTCCACCATATGTCACTATTTTGTACATCAAGTATTGAAAACCAGTTGTCAGGCCTTCCTGATATAAAGCTTATAATTTTGTGAAGGCTATACTTTTAGCTGTGGCTGATAATACACAACTTGAGTGTCTGTTTTCTCATGTTTTGGACAGTATTAAACAAGCAGGGTTGTTTTTTGAAGAAACAAAGGTTCAAATACAACTCCCATGGATCAGACCTCACAAAGTTACTTTGACACTTCATGAATCTATGACACCAAATGAGTTACAGAAACCTTTGGAAAATATTAGTTGGATAAGACCTACTCTAGAATTCCTGTTGTTGTTGTTGTTGTT
>NW_006399850.1:11940098-11942185 GCF_000299155.1 Elephantulus edwardii
AACAACAACAACAGATATTTAACAACGGAAGGTCTTAAAGAGATAGAACAAATAAATACTGCCCTTCCAGAAAAATGACATTCTCAAACTGTAGAAAAGCTTCCTATTGGTTATTTTATCATTAATACACCTTTTAGTCCCATAGCACTCTTAGAGTAGCTATATCCAAACAGAAAAATCCTTAATTGTGTTTTTTCTTTTCTTTTTTCTTTTTTTTAAGGATATACATTTAAAAAAAAAACAAAACCAAACACCCCTTTTACTCAGTCTATAGATTTGATAGAACTATTTAAAAAGGAAGTTTAAGTGGCTGGCAATTAAGTGCCAGGGATCCTCATTATATCTATCTCTTAAAAATGAAGATTTTAATTTTACCTTCCAACAAAGCTGTCTTGGCAAATTGCTTTAGCAGATTATTTTTTTATTTTTTTAAAGAAAAACACTCTCCTTACCTTCTGATAAACTTCTTCAATTTTTACATCAAGTGTCTCTCTTTCTGTCTTTCAAAGTTAAAAAAAAAGTCAACCATGTACAGATGCCATTATTATCTTTCTAGGTGGCTTTTGATATACTGGTAAAGCCGGGATTACCTGGATGACAGAAAAGTGGTACTCAAGATCATAAACAGGTTTTAATTGACACAACAAACAAAATTAGGTGCTCTTGTTTTAGCCTTACAAACCTTTCCTAATAGATCCCTTAATCTTGTAGCAGGCTCAAAACATGTGGTCTATTCTTTACAAAATATTGAAACTGCATAAACTAAAGATATTCATAATCTATTTTTACTGCTTCAATATATTGTGGTTCAGCAATTACTAGATAGATGACATCATCCTACTTATATTACACATATTCATTCTCACTTTTGATTACTCAGTCCACTTAGTAAGGGAAGTGAGTGAGCTGATCAAATAGTAGCTTTTCCTGTTGATAACTGACCTACTTTAACCTCTCATCAATACTTTCATCAAAATGTTAATTCCTTACACAAAATCTTTCCTACTTCCTTGCAGCAAGCTCAGCAAATTATCCATGCTTTTTCTGCATATCATTCAGTTCAAGACATCTATCTACTTTTTGGAGTAAATCTTCAAGGGTAGGACTTAATGAAATATGGCAAATGGATATAACATTCCTGAATTTGTCAAATCTGCATAGGTTCATGTCTCTGTAGATAAGTTTTCCATGGATAATATGCCACTGCTTTAACAGGAGAAACTTCAAAACATGTTATTTATCATTTATTTGAGAAATTTGCACACATAGGATGTCCACAACAGAATAAAACAAATAATGGACTTTGCTATACATTTAACTTTGAACAGTTCTGCACTACATGGAACATCACATGTTGTTGGAATTTTTTAGTCTCACAGGACAAGTGATTATAGAATACCAACATCAAACTTTAAAAATATATGAAACAAGAAAGGGGAGAGGATGGGATATTCGTATTCAAAGAAAGATTAAATACTTTTTTCCTTGCGTTTTTTAACTTGTGATAAAAAAGGAAAAATTTGTGCTCAAATGCATTATAGTGACACACCTATGGGTACTGAATGCAAAAGAATTTGGGTAAGATCATTATCTGATAGTTCTCAATGGAGAAGTCATTTTAAATTATTAACTTGACGTTAAGGATTTGTTTGTGGTCTTACCCCCACAGAACCTATGTGGTTGCCAAACAAAAGGACTGAGATTCATTATGAGTTGGAAGAATCTCATGAAGGAAAAGCTTCAATACCTTCATGTGAATGAGCTGCAAGAGCCTCCTCAAATGTGATTTATCCAATGGCTACTTAGACCATTCTGAAGACCAGGTGTACTGATTTGACAGAATATCCCATAGGGAAGCAGTTTAGAAAAGCTTGATAATTCAGCTAATCAACTCATGGAAAGATTTGGTACCCCTCATAATCCTGTGAAGCATTTTTAGCCTAACCTGCATTACACAGAAGACATAACCTTGTTTGCCATAATTGAGGAAGATCTGAACCATTTGCTACAGAAGGTCAAGGACTATAGCCTTCAATATGGATTGAAGCTCAACATCAAGAAGAAGATTCTCACTACTGGACCAATTG
>NW_006399850.1:11942585-11949347 GCF_000299155.1 Elephantulus edwardii
CCTTGGAGATAAAGATTATGAAGTTCTACCTGACATACATGAGGCATGTTGACAGGAGGTACCAGTCCCTAAAGAAGTATATTATGCTTGGATAGATGGAAGAAAAGCACAAGAGAAGAAGATCCTGAAGGAGACGAATAGACTAAGGCAATGGGAGAAAATATGTCAGAGACAGTAAGATTAGCTCAGGATAGGACAGGGTTCAGAGCTATTATGTACAGGTTCACTATGTGTCCCAGTTGACTAAATAGTACATGCCCAAACCAACATTATTTATTACTGGAAGTTCTACTAATGTTGAGTTGGTATTTCATATTATTATTACCTTATTTCCTCCAGTACACTCTGACGGATATTGGGCTCATATTATCTCTCCACTATTATTTAAGCCTAGTGGAATCCAGAACTGCCTCTATCTACTAATGATCTATTTGGACAGAAGGAGACTGGATGCCCTCAAAAGAACCTTTAAGAAATCACAGAGGTAGGAATCAATTTAAAAATAACATTTTTTTCCATGCTGATGATGTCCCTGTCTGTCTCACTATGCTAGAAGCAAATTCCTCCTTTATCCAGTTCAGTATTCAAGAATATCTATATTAGCAGTTCTGAACTGGTCATCATGAAGCCAATCTTTCTTACTTTTATTATTGGCCCTGAAATGTATGGTTTTAAATGTGATCCATGAAAATTTCCCAATATTCCTAGAGATGATATCAAAGAAAATTGGAAATAATGTCAAAATTCTGTCCAATTGACCTTTTATAAAATTGAAGTTTTATATGTCAAAATTATACTTTGAAGTTAGTGAAATGGACACCTTGTGGAAATTTGTGTTCCCATAATCATATTATTATTTCTTTAAAATATTCTCCTTCTAATCTATACAATATTTCTATTTTGAATCAGATAATCATATGATCTATTTGAATAATGTTAAATTCACTGTCAAAAAAGAATATTTCAAGATTTATCCTGAAATACAGTGCTGTGAGAGATAGAATATTAAGCATTACATTACAGACTGAAGTAATACCTGCTGTCACAATAGTTATTCAAATATATGCACTAACAACTAAAGCTAAAGATGAAGAAATTGGGTATTTCTATCAAATTTCACAGTCATAAATTGATCAAACATGGGATTAAGATGCAATAATAAGAATTATTGACTGGAATTAAAATATAGTAAAAAGGAAAAGACTGATAGTTGGAAAATACAGACTCAGTGATAGAAATGAAGCTGAAAATCAAATTTAAAAAGTTTATACAATCAATAATTTATGCAACACAAATACTTCTTTTTCAAACAACAAAAGGCAATATACACATGGGTCTCACCTGACAGATTACACATGAACTCAATTGACTACATCTGTGGAAAGAGTGCCAATGGAGAAACTCAATATTAGCGGTCAAAATAAGGCCAGAGAATACTGTGGAACAAACTATCAATTACTCAAGTACAAATTGAAAGTGAAGAAAAAGAAAAAAGTTTACAAAACCAAAATAAAATCTTAAGTGTATTTCAACTAAACGTAGAAATTATCTCAGCTTATTGCAGTAATCTATAGAAGTTGGTTCTACAGAGTCTGGGAGTCCTGAGCACTTGAGTGGAATCTTGATTCGCTAGGGGAAGTGAGACGATGTGATAAGGCCTCCTATTTAAGAACTCTTGTGCATAGGTGGCATGGTGCTGGCTGAAGACCCATTTGAAAGTCATCTACAGGAGCTGTTCTACAGAAGCTGGGAGTGGCCAGCAGTAGGGTGGAATGTTGATTCGCTAATTTCTGTTCTTAAAGCTATCCACTGGCCATTGATCAGATTATAATAAGAATATATATGACCCCTGTATTTCCTCTTGAGAGCTATGTTGCCCTAGTGGACAGAAAGTTATGCTACCAAGCCCAAGGTGGGTGATGTTAATCTGTGGTTTTCAGGCCTGGTTCAAATTGTTGGTTTTATGTTTTGCTTTGTTTTGTTTTTTTGTCAAACATTCTTCTAGGTGGTAATAGCACTGGTCTTTGCATTGCTGTACAGAGGTAACAATTCGTGGTTGCTGTGATGCTAAAGACTGTGACACTGATGTGCCAAATGTAATAATGGTTACCCATGGTGGACAGTGTTTGGTGGAGTTTCCAGATTAAAACAAGCTTGGAAGCAGGAGTGGCATCCACTTTCAAAATGGCTTGCCTCCGGAAACTCTATGAACAGTGCTCAGACCTTTCGTTCATCGGGTCGCTATAAGTTGTCTACGACTCGACAGCACCTAGCAAAAACAATAAGCGAAGTGAGGTCATGTGATAAGTCCTCCTATTTAAAAACCCTTGTTGGTAGGTGGCATGACACTGGAGACCAGTTTGAAAGTCATCTACAGGAGCTGGTTTAAATTGTTTTTTGGTCAAGCATTCTTCTAAATGGTATAGCACTGGTCTGTCCATTTGCTCTACAGAGGTAACTTGTGGTTGCTGTGATACTAAACACTGTGACACTCATGTGCCAAATGCCATAATGTTTACCCAGAGTGGACAGTGTTTGATGGAGCTTCCCAATTAAAACAAGCTTGGAAGCAGGAGTGGCATCCACTTCCAAAATGACTTGCCTCTGGAAATTCTATGAACAGTGCACAGGTCTTTCATTCATAGGGTTGCTATGAGTCGTCTACATCTCTATGACACTTAACAACAACAACATAGCATTTCAGTTTTTTTTTTTCATTTTATTAATGGTCGAGGGCTGAGAACCTCTTGTTTAAAGCAGATGGGATCCAGCAGTTAGGCTTTTTTAAAAAGCTTGATTCACAGTTGGTTAAGAGGAGGGAGCCTCTTGTTTAAAGCAATTAGGACCCTGTAGTGGGCCTTTGTGATTAATAGTCAGTTGTGCGCTCAGGCCTTGCATGAAGCCTGATTTGCTATTGGCGGTTCAACACTAAGTTGTCATTTTTTTAAAATTTTTTTATTATTTTATTTTATTTGGGATGTCTAAAGAGGAAAAAATGGAACAGGGTATCACAAGGCCATGAATATCTCTCTGAAAGGGTCAAAGGAAGTTAGAATAACACAATCACTTATTGCCCGGAACAGAAAGCAAATAAAGAACCTGTAGCACAGACCCGTGGTACCTATATGGGGCCCAGCAGCAGCAAAAGTTTTGTTCATTTATTGCTGAGTCACAGACTCACAGTAAATGGTACCAACATTGGGGCTTATTAGGCAAGTAAGTGGGAAAGGCAAAGAATATTTTGTGAGTACAAGTTCAGGCTTTATCCCAACAGTTCCCAGGCACAATTCCTCAATAAGTTCAAGTTTTGGTTGTAGTTCAGCAGTCAAATTCAAATCATCCATCAAGGTTTGCCTCAGAGAAGTTATAAGTAAGATTCTCTTTCAAACATCTGGCAGGAACAGCCAAACTTTTAACAGTGGCCATCACACATGTGAGATGGTTCAGGTCACAACTTGCCACTGTTTGTCCACAGGAATACCACACTCTCTCCATCACCAGTGTCTTACTCTCACTAGAGTCTTGATTCCACATGCTGTGCTGGCCTCAAATCTTGCTTGCTTTCTTTTATCCTAGTACCACAGCTATTGGTGGTTTGCAAGACCTTGTGCCTGTAGTCAAAGTAGCTAGAGACCAGAGGCAGCTAACTGTAAAGGCTCAGCAACAACAAAAGTCCACTTCAAGCTAACATCACAGGACAATATATTGTTATAATTAGTACAGAACATGCTGCCTTCTGACTTCTGCTTCTTGATCTAAGCACAGGTTTCACATGAGTACAATTAAGTGTACTGGGACTCCCATTCTTCTCAGAGTCAGCACGGTTTGTTGTAATCCACACAATCAAATACCTTTGCATAGTCAATGAAACACAGATAGGAAGTCCTCTAGTCTTCTAAGCTTTTAGCCAAGATCCATCTAACGTTGGCTATGTTGTTCCTAGTACCACAGCCTCCTCTAAACCCAAGCTGGACATCTAGCCCTTCTCTGCTGAAGGACTGTTCCAGCCGTTTCTGGATAATCTTCAGCAGGTTCTTTCATGTGTATGGTATTAGTTATATCGGTCGATAATTTCCACACTCGTTGGGTCACGTTTTTTTGGAATGGAAACAAAAACTAATCTTTTCCAGTCAGTTGTCCAGGTAATTGTCCTCCAGATTTCTTGGCATAACCTGGTGAGCATGTCCAGGGCTGCATCTGTTTGCTGAATATGATTGGTGTTCCATCAATTCCTGGGGCCTTATTTTTTGCCAACTCCTTCAGAGAATCTGACCTTCCTCTTTCATCATCAAAGGCTCTTGATAATATGCTGTTTCATGAAATTCTTCTGTGTCAGCCAATTTTTGGGGTATATTAATTCTGGGTACTTCTTCCATTTTCTTTTGATGTGTCCTGGGTCATTCAGTGTTCTGCCTTCAGCATCCTTATTATTGCAATTTGAGACTTGAGTTTGTTCTTCAGTTCCTTCAGCTTAAGAAATGCCTAGAGGTTGTCCCTTTTGATTTTCCAATTCTAGTTTCTTGCACATTTAATTATAATACTTTGCTTTGTCTTCCCATGCTACCTTTTGAAATCTTCTGTTCAGCTTTGTAAATTCTTGATTTCTTCCCTTTGTAGTGCAATATTCACAGTCTCTTCTGACATCCAACTTGGTCTTTTTCTTTCTCTGTCTTTGCAGTGACCTCTTTGCTTTCTTTATGATTAATATTCTTAATATCCTTCCACAGCTCACCTGGTCTACACTCAGTGCTCAAGGCATCCAAACTGTTTTAATATGGTTTTTAAATTCTAGTGGGATAGACTTGAAGCCAAACTTTGGTTCATGTACACTTGATTTGATTTTCTTTAGCTTCAGTTTGAACTGGGATATGAGTTATTGATGGTCTGTTCTACAATCAGCAAAAGGCCTAGTTTTCACAGCTGTTACTGAGTTTCTATAAAGACTCCCCCCTCCCCAGATGCAGTCACCTAATTCCCGTGTAGACCATCAGGCCCAAATTTAGTGTGCTGGCTCTGGGGAAATACCCTCTTTCTCTCAATCAGTTGAGGAAAGTCTTTGTTTTCGTTAGCATCTATGGTTTTAACTGGAATCCTCTATGTGTTTTGCCTTTCCCCACTTTAAAAGAGCTTCATTATTCAGGGATGCAGAGTTAAGAAGATGCATTCTAGAAATAATTTCTTGGTGATACTGAAGTCCACATCCTTTTTTTTTCTTTAACCTGTAGGAAGCTCTGATGGCTTAATGGTAAGAAGCTGTGCTGAATCCCAAAAGTACAGGTTTCAAAACCACTAGCTTCTCCACAAGAGATGGATAGACAATTTCCTCCCATATAATTAACTGCCTCTGAATAACTACCAGATGGTCAGTTATGAGTTATTTCTCATTTGACAGTAAACAGCAAAAACAGTGAGATAAAAAGTATTACAGAAAACACCTAACAGAATTCTACTTATACCAGAATACCAGATGAGTGCTGGAAAGGATTAGAGAATGTTACTTTGCACTCTTGATACTCCTACAATAATTATTTCGTTTACAAAGATCATAGCTCATTCATTACCTGGCTTCCGTGTTGTGTGTGTGTGTGTGTGTGTGTGTGTGTGTGTGTGTGTGTGTGTGTTTAGAGTGCTTTTGAGTTGAGCACAACTCATAAAGTCCATATGAACGAAAAGCTTGCAGCCCCTCTACAATATGGACATTTATCAAAGTTCATAGAGTTTCTGGAGGCATGCTGTTTAGGAAGTGGATGTCACTCCTGCTTCCAACATTATATAGTATATACATGTTATTTTGAAGGAGTAAATAGGTAAACTTAATTGTATCAGTTAAAACAAGGCCAAGGGTTGGATGGTACAAATCACTAGTTACTCATGTGCAGTTCAAAATGAACCTGAAGAAAATAAAGTAAGCCCAAGATCACCTAAATACATACAACCTTGAGTCTATCTCAGTAGAATGTAAAATCATCTCAAGAACAGATTTGATACATGGAACTTAAATGATGGAAGCCAATATCAAGGACATCATCCCTGCAGAAAACAAAGTGTTATTACAAAAATAAGAAAGAATAAAAAAGAAATGGATGTCAGAAGAAACTCTGAAACTTTCAATTAAATGGAAAGAAGTCAAAACAGAGAGAAGAAATGTTGAAAAGAGGTGAACAGTCTTCAATACAAATTTGATCTCAACATCAAGAAAACAAGTATCTTCACCACTTGACCAACAGGCAACATCTAGACAGATGGAGGAGGAAAATTGACATTGTCAACAATTGTATTTTACTTCGATCCACAATCAACACGCACAGTAACAGGAAACATTGCACAGGGACTGTGTAGCAGAGATAAAATTTTGGAAGCTTAGATATTTCTTAGATGCATTGGAAGAATGTGATACCCAATTCGAAATGTCATATTTTTAAGGATTATTTGGCTAAAGAGAAGCATTTTTAATATATTGTGGTTGTGTATCACCTAGTCAGAACCAATCTATAGCTGACTCTCTAGCAGGTTTTCAAAGGCAGTTTAATTGCACAGCCAAAATTTCTCATTCTTCTCTCACAGTGCAGCTGGTGGATTTGAATCATGTGCCTTTGAGACTGTAGCACAATTTCTTATCATTAGGTCACCAGAGATGGTACTTTTAATATATTTTCTATATTTTAAATGAAAAGAGGTGAGATGGGTTGTGTATCTTTTTCTTAGTGTTTTGAATTATAGTATCACAAGTGGAAGGGGTTTTTTTGTTTTTGTTTTTTTTAA
>NW_006399850.1:11951838-11955525 GCF_000299155.1 Elephantulus edwardii
TTCTTTGCTTTGTTAATATGATGAATTACATTAATTGTTTTTCTTATATTGAACCATCCTTACATGCCTGTTATGAATCCCACTAGGTCATGATGGATTAACAAGTGGAAGTTTTTAACAAATAAATGTTTTCTCTTATAGTTTAGGAGATACTATGTTTTAGGAGTGTTATCTCTCAGGTCAGGCTATCTCTGTTTGTCAGGTCTAAATGAGGTCTTGGTCTCCTATCATCAGCTATAGTCTCATAGTCCTTGGAACTATCTGTCTTGGAATCAATGTTCTCCTGAATCTGAGAGATTCACCGTGTAGGAATTGTAAGGCTAAAGAACATTCTCTGCTACTGGTTCTTATGTCTTGGTGATAGTGAGGTCTTCTTCACTTTTCCTCTCTTGCTTTATTATCTCCCTGTTTATCTAAGATAAAAGATACTGAAAACTATACTCCAGGGTTAGGTCTCCTTCAGATTTGGTATGCTGAACCACCAAGAAAACAAATGAGTCTGTCTTGGAGAGGGTGAAACCAAGTTTCTCCTTGGAGGCTAGGATTTTGAAGCTCTGCCTCACATGCTTTGGATATGTGGCCATGAGTGACTGGGGCAGAGGGCCAGTGCAGGAGAGGAAGACCCTAGAAGAGTCAGAGTCAGTAAGACTGGATCAGGACAGGGCAGGTTTCAGATCTGTTGTTGTACATCAGGTAGCTGAGTCGCAGGCCACTTGATAGCACATAATAACAAAAACAACATACTCCAGGGAATTTTCCTTATACACCAGAAGGACTTTCAGGGATTGAGTGTTTAATCCTAACTTTAATAAATGTATAGACAGTCCAGATAATTGGGAATCAATATATAATTGTCACATTCATTACATACAAAACACAGATGATCATAGTCCAGCCAAGCAAACACCTAATTTTGAAGAAACAATTACTTGGCACTAAGGCATGCAGTATACGTCAAATTTACTTTCAGATTCATAGCCCAGGATATAATATATCAGCAATCATGGTTCATATGGAATATTCCTGAAATTGATGGGCTTTTACTCTTTATTTAGCAAATATTGCTGTTGTTGTGTCTATGTGTCCTCAGGTTGCGGGTGACTCAGAGCAACCGTATGTACAACAGTTCTGAACTCTGCTCTATCGTGAGCCAACCTTATTGTCTCTGATCCTCCGACCCCAATTACCCCAGTCACTGAGTCAATCTATCTCATCGAGGGTCTTCCTCTCTTGCACTGTCCCTCCAGCCTCCCAAAGAAGATGACTGTCTCCAAGGACTGGTCCCTCCTTGCAACATATCCATGATATGTCAAACAGAGCTTCAGAATCCTTGCCTCCAAGTAGCAGACTGGTTTCACCCTCTCTAGGATGAACCTGTTTGTTCTCCTAGAGGTCCAGGATATATTCAATACTCTTCTCCAGCATGCCTGGCCAAATATTAGAAAGTAACGACTATGTCCCAGTTTTTAGATCCCTTAGCAGTATATAGCCATTAATGGGGTAGACCAGCATACTAACTTTGATATATTGAATTAATCTAGATTTTTCACATATAAAATTAAATGAAAAAATTGTAAAGTTGAGGGAGACAATGATGTTTTAGTGTTAAAATAAGAAATTGAAAGCTGATGCTGGTTCTACTTCTTGGTAAAAAGCAAAATCTTTTGGCAGTTTAACAGATGCATAATAGTTGCCAGCGGCAATGCTAATTTTTCCTATAAGGAGACTACATCTGGAATAGCAACCGTAGTCATCATCAGATTTTATGTGGTTGACTTCTTCTTCTAGTCTTATTTTATCTTCAAATAGCAAATATACAAGTTAAGTGGAGTATTGATAGAAATAAGAATCCAGAATCTTCCTAGAGTGTTTCTGGGATTTTTATACATTACAGGAGATCTTGCACCAACTTACATTATAAATTACATTGTATTTCTTCGATGACAATTACATGGAAGGAAACTGTTCCTCATCCTCCCAAGGAGCTACTAATGGATTTGAATTCGGGTTAGCATCACAGCTCCGTATAGATTAAGTCACTCAGAGTTATATGTATTAAGTTATTAGTCTCTTTGGGCTAGTCTAGTAAGGAAAATGTAAAAGTAGTAAGGACAATGTGGGGAAAGCCAGGCCTGACTTTTACTAACTTCATCTGGGCAATTGTCCTTATCAATAGCATGGTCTCCCATGTTCCTGCACCCACTTTTACCAAATCTAACGCTTTTACTGGTAATTGGGTTCCAGATTAGTTGCAAAGACTATACAGACTTCACAGAGCCACACTCACAATTGTGGGTTTTGATTTCTGGGCTTATTAGGAAAGTCAACAATCCACAACTAAGGATAGCAACAAGTAACAGAATGCAAGTAATGGCCATTCAATCCCTCAGTTCAGATAATGCTAACAGGCTATTCAGGTTTGTAACAATATACAATAATAATACAATCAATCAATCAATCCCCTAGTAGGTGGCTGAAGGCTTCTGATTCTGATTTGGTAGAGCACCTGTCTCAAGTCAGATATATCTAAATAAACTAGCAACAAACCTAAATCAGTCCTAAATCATTGTGCAAATCAGTTCAGACAACTATTTCTCATCTTCCTGTAAGCATTCACTAAGTCAACAAATCATGTCGATCTGTTTATTCTCTGCTGAGATTGTGTGACTCTTATGCAGGTTCCAGCTTGGGGCTGACACAGCTGTTGATGATGTAGGCAGACCATAGCAGGCAGAGTTGAGGCAGCTGAATCAGGTGAATGTGCTTATAGGCCAGAGAGAGTTGAAGCAGCTAGCTAAACAATGGTCTTCAAAAGCCATTTTAAGTAAAAGAAGGCTACATCAACAAACTCACTATTTCTGTGGAGGACCAGGCTTCCATGCTTTTTTTTTTTTTACCCACTTGGCTGACTCTGAAAATATACAAAACAACGTTCTTTTTCACCTGATGATAAACCCTGCCTATGGTGGACCTCAATGGCATCATCAATTATTACAGGTAAATATGAACTTGTGGCCAATGACCTATGCCAAGCATCTTACATTAATTTAATATCACCCCTGAAAGATTGAGTTTAATCAAGCAACTGCACAAACTACTAGATAAACAAATTGTAACACAAGATAATCAAAATCTCTAGTAAATATGGGCATCTAGAAAGGATTAAATTGCCCTAATTTGGACTATAATTTTCTTCTTTCCTCCAAAATTTACATAGATACACAAATTAAAATGTAGGCAAATACATATATACACAGTTAAAACTTGGAGTCATTGGAGATTATTTCAGCCATAAAATTATAAAAAACATTATGTAATCCTGGAAATAATACCCATTCTAATGTTAAATTTCCTTCTTAATCACTGAAATTATAAAGTACAACCTCATAGAGCCTTTGTGTAGCTCTTTACTTTCAGTATGTGCCATATTGAACCTCTGATTTGAAAATTCCCATATAAAGAAATCATTACTGTTAATGAACTTCTTTTGTTTATCTATGTATCTATCTACCTATCTATCTATCTATCTATCTAATTAGAACTCAATCTCCCACGCATAACTTCATGTGTGAGCTTTAACTTAAGTGTCTATATATTCTTAAATGCACATATATGGCATTAATGAGTACATATAATTCGCATGTAAACGTGTGATGGTACACAACATCAACAGGATCATTTACATGA
>NW_006399850.1:11955625-11959396 GCF_000299155.1 Elephantulus edwardii
TTTTTATGTGCAAATGTATCAAATCCCCTTAATACCTATCCTAGTTTCTCTCATAGTCAATAACAAATATGTTGATCACATCATGGGGAAAAATATTATTGAGAAAAAAAGTAATTTATATATATATATGTGTGTGTGTGTGTGTGTGTATGTAATCAAACAACATGCTATTTTTGCCATTTATATGGGCAAAAATCAGAGAAATGTATGGTACAAAGGGCATGTGAGTGCACGCAGAAAGACAAATGGTTCTAATTCACCAGAAGGTCCTTAGAAGGGCAGGTGTTCTAACCTGTTTCTCAAAGGTCACAGCCTGAAAACTCTAGGAAGCACAATGTTATTCTCATACACAACTGGCCAGATGAGTCTGACTCACCCAATGACAAGTAAAAATATGTTCTAAATTTTGAAGGAAATCTTGGTTGTTGTTTTATGTGCCATCTAATCGCCTGCATCAGAAAGTTAGACAATGGCTAGGATAGAAGGAGATTTAATGCCTTTGAGCTGTGGTGCTGGAGAAGAGCATTGAATATACCATGGACTGCTAGGAGAACAAACAGGTTCGTCTTCGAGAGGGTGAAGCCAGGCTGCTCCTTGGAGGCAAGGATTCTGAAGCTTCATCTGACATACTTTCAACATGTTGGAAGGAGGGACCAGTCCTTGGAGAGGGATGTCAAGCTTGGAAGGTAGGAGGGACAGACAGTACAAGACAAAGGAAGACCCTTGATGAGATGAATTGATTCAGTCCTCTCTTAATACTTTTTGCCTCTGCTTTTTATGGAACATTCACTTCCTGTTTTCTAATTGTAACTTCCAAATCCATTTAAATTCAAGCTGGCAAGGTTTAAACAACAACAATAAAAACAAAACCCAGATTCCCTCAATTAATAGATATTTTCTTTAGAAAGCAGTGTTGGTAGTCAAAAGGCCATACTTCTTTGAATCTTCTATCAGCCACTCTGTGAAAAAAGGCAATACTATGCCATGCAATTTACTGACTCTGGAAACCTGTTGGAAGTTCAGCTCTGAGTAGGTTTAGACTCTTAAAGAAAAGAACAAACAAAAACCAGAATCTTGTCTGATTTTTAGTGTGCACATATTACTCTCATTTTGTTAAATTTTTGAATGTTTTCTTATTTATGCATTTTAATGGACTTTTTATATTTATTAAACAATTTAAAAAAGAGAGGTTGTGGCACTAGACATTATCACCAATGTAAGGTGGATCTTGATACAAATAAAAGAGTGTTAAAGGAATGTTTATCTGTGTTTATGTTTATCTGTGACTATGCAAAGGTAATTGACTGTGGATTACAACTAATTTTGGCTAACTGTGAGAAGAATGGGAATTTGAGAACATTTGTTGTGCACATGCAAAGCCTGCCTATACTCAGACCAGAAGGCAGCAATGAAATACTGCATGATTCAAAAACAGGAAAGAAAGTCAAGGATGCATCCTGTCTACATACATCTTCAATTTATATGCAGAATAAGTCTTTCAGGCTGGGATTTATGAAGAGGAAAGTGGCATCAGGATTGGAGGAAGATTCATCAACAACCTACATAATGCTGATGACACAACCTTGCTTGCTGAAACTGAGAATGACCTGAAGTGCTTGTAGCAAAAAGTTAAGGATGCTAGTCTTCAATATGGATTGAAGTTCAACATTAAGACAAAGATTCTTATCACTAGGCCAACTGGCAGCACCATGATACATGGAGAAGTGATTGAAATTGTTAATGATTAGAGAGAGCTTGCTTGGCTCCACGTCAACACTCTTGGCACCAAAAAGAAATCAAAAGACAAACTGTACTGGAAAAATCTGCTGTCAGAGACCTCTCCAGAGTACTGAAAAGCCACAATGTCAGTCTAGAGACTAAGGTGCACCTAAGCCAGGCCATAGTTTTTACAATTACTTGCTATGCATCAGAGAGCTGAAAATTGGCTATGTATGACAGAAGAAAAATTGATATCTTTGAGTTGTGGTGGTGGAAAAAAAAAATCTTGAACCACCAAGGAAACAAATAGATCTGTCTTGGAGAGAGTAAAACCAAGTTTCTCCTTGGAGGCTAGAATTTTGAAGGCTGTCTCACACACTTTGGGCAAGTGGCCAGGAGAGACTAGTCCTTGGAAAAGGACATCATGCTCAGCAGGGTAGAAGGACAGTGTAGGAGAGGAAGACCCCATATGAATCAGAATCAGTAAGACTGGCTCAGGACAGGGCAGGCTCTAGAGCTGCTGTACTTGGGGTTACTATGAGTGACTCGATGGCACCTAACAACCACAACAATTTAAAAAAAAATATAGGGAATTCTAGTGTCTTAGCAGTAAGGAATTACATTACCAATCCATAGGTACATGTTTAAAATCCACCAGTTGTTCTTCAGGAGAAAGGTTGATAATCAACTCCTATGGAATTTACTATGTGTTGGTTCAGTGTTGATGGTATATAGCAACAACATAAAAACATATTTTTGTACATAAATATTTTACATATGACCTTGTTAAACTCAGTTGCTTGTTGTATATGTTTCTGTCTGTATTTCTGAAGAAGCTACAGAGTAGCTTCACTCATACATTGAGTGAAAAATGGAAAACATTGTAAACATATATTTATTCCTCAAAGGGGCTAGTGTAAAGTTAACAGAAATATCATTTTAGCAACAAACTCAGAGTGAAAAACAAAAAGAAAGAAGCTAATCAACAAACCAGACAAACCATAGATATGAGAAAAGGATATGTGAGATTAAGAATGTGTTAAAAAACAACAACAAAAAATGTGTTAAGCACTGATAAATCAGATGATCAAGCAGAATATTATGTTTCCACCAAAATTTGTGAGACCAAAGTTATAGAATTTTTTCATAGATGAAAAAGCATGCAAGGAAGACATAATACTTTCATCACATTAATTTTTGAGCCACAGTAAACTAGGAGATATTTATCAACCTTTCAGGAGAAAACAAACAAACAAACAAACAAAAAAACAGGAAGAAAATTCTAAGTATAATGCTAGGAAATGAGTGACGCCTTGTATTATAGAAGTTAAACCACAGCCGCTGCAGTTACAAAAAGCCAAGAAAAGCAGTTTACTACACACACTGAATTAAATTGGAAAGATACAGAAAGAGTAGAAAATAGAGCACAAGAAGCACAATTCTTCCCTAGACCAAAAATGATTACATCTCCACAGACATTTACAGATATTTATACCAGTTATGTGAAAAAATATATGAAATTTAATCTTCCAATTAGCATACTAAAGGAGAGTGCTCACACATCTTTCTTAGAGATTTTCTTTTATATGAATGAGCATTGGTATGCATAATAAGCCAGTCTTATTAAGACACAGGATGTTCACAGATACAGGAAGAAAGCAAAGCAAAGAAACAACTTCATAGGGTCTTTTTTGTTAGTGTATCTAAAAACTATGTGAGTGAGAGAAGAGACTTACTTTACCTTAGTCCATATTCATGGGGTAATTTTGCTAGAGGAATGTGAAAGTGCAGTTCAAAGGAAGCTAGCACAGATATTTTTTTTCCAAAATTTGCAGATTTTATTTAACTGGTAATCTGAATCAGTTGTCAACTCAACATAGCAGATTACTATCTTTTTTTGTTGTTGTTGTGCATTGCAGACAATGCTTTAACTCTAAGACACTTTGATAATGTTGTTGTTAAGTGCTGTTGAGTTGTAGACAACTCATAGCGACCCTATGAATGAAAAACCTAAAGACTTGTATAACTTTCATTGTTTCTCCAAGTCCATAG
>NW_006399850.1:11960563-11968765 GCF_000299155.1 Elephantulus edwardii
TGCAAATAGAGGTTTTAATTTGTTCTTCGATTCCTTGAGCTCAAGAAATGCTGAACAAGTCTGACTGTTTTGATTTTCTGGCTCGAGCTCTTTATACATTTCATTATAATATTTTGCTTTGTCTTCTTAAGATGCCTCCTGAAATCTTCTGTTCAGCTCCTTAATTTTTGAATTTTATACTGATTTATTTACAAAGTTTGAATACATTGGTTTTCAGAGAAGATCCTTCCCATTTCTTTCACTCCACCCACTCATCCAACTGTGCAACCCTATGATTAACACCCTACTCCTCCATCCATCCTCCCTCGTCTATTTCCATTCTTCCCTCCCTTGGATCTTCACACTCATTCTACAATAATGGATTTATAAGGTATTTACCCTTGTGTATCATTGCTTCTGTGTGCCACATAGTATTCCATTGCATGAATGTACCACAACTTCTCCATTCATTTGTGGTTGGACATCTGGACTATTTCCATGTCCTTGCAATGGTGAATTATGCTGCTATGAACACTGGTATATAAGTGTCCATTTAAGCTTCAGTTCTCATTTTCTTGGGATATATTCTAAGAAATGGAATAACTGGGTCATATGCAATTTTAAATTTTTTAAATTTTTTTTTATTAATTTTAATGAAAGTTTACAGAGACTTTGGATTTCCATTCATTCATTGATGCACTTCTCTCCCTGCCCAACCTCTCTCCACTCAGTTCACTCTTCTCTTTGAAAAGTAAAAGAAAAATTTTTTCATTGTTATACAATCATCCTTCCCCCTCAAGTCCACTCCACTATGCAGCCTTCATTTGAAAAGTAAAAAAAAAAAAATTCTTTCATTGTCATACAACCCCTCCCCACAAACCCACTCCACTATGCAGCCTTCATTCTGGCCTGCTGTCATGGCAATAATACCTAATCATATATCCCTTTTAAATAATTTTCTCCCTTATATGTTTCAATGCAGTATACGTACATCTTTCTCAGTCTACCCCCAGCCCCAATGTCAGCCCTGTTGTACAACAGTGGCGGTGCTGTTGTGACTGAGATATTTCACTTAGCATAATATCCTCCAGGGCCACCCATTTTGTATAATATTTCATGAGTTTCTTTTTTTTTAATGCAGCGTAGTATTCCATTGTGTGAATATACCACAGCTTCTCTATCCATTCATTTATTGTTGGGCGCTCAGGCTGTTTCCAACTCTTTGCTATTGTGAACATGGGTGCGCATATATCTACTTGGGTGGTGGTTGTGGTTCCTTTGGTGTGTATTCCCAGTAGTAGAATTGCTAGGTCTAATGTATTTTTATTTCCAACTTTTTGAGAAAGCGCCATACTGCTTTCCATAGTGGCTGCACCATTTTACACTCCCACCAACAGTGAATAAGGGTTCTAGTTTCTCCACAACCTCGCCAGCAAATCTTATTTGCTGTTCTGTTAAATTTTGCTATTCCTACTGGGGTGAGATGATATCTCAAAGTGGTTTTTTTGTTGGGTTTTTTTTTGGGGGGGGGTTTGTTTGTTGTTTTTTTGTTTGTTTGTTTGTTTTACATCTGTTTTAGAGCTACGAATTTTGAACATTTCTTCATGTGTTTGGTTGCCATCTGATTGTCTTCGGCAATTTTTATGTTCAGCTTTTTGAGGAAGTGCCAAACTGCCCTCCAGAGTGGCTGTACCTTTATACAATCTCACCTACAATGTAAAAGAATTCTTGATTTCTTCCCTTTGCTTTGGCTTCTTGGTGCTCTAGTACAAGATTCAGAGTTTCTTCTGACATCCATTTTGGTCTTTTCTTCCTCGTCTGGCTTTGCAATGATTATTGCATTCTTCATGCATGATATTCTTGATATCCTTCCACAACTCATGCTGTCTTTGCTCATTGGTGTTCAAGAACTCAAATCTGTTCTTGAAATGCTTTTGAAATTCAAGTGGGATAGACTTGAGGTCAAATTTTGGTTTCTGTGGATTTAATTTTTTTTATCCTCAGCTTGAACTTACATTTGAGTAGTTGGTGATATGTTCTACAACCAGCACCTGGCCTAGATATTGAGCTGATATTGAGCTTCTCCAGCAAGTCTTTCCACAGATGTAATTGATCTGATTCCTATGCATACCAGCAGGTGAAATCCATGTTTGTAGCCTGTATTTATGTTTCTTTCTTTTTTCTTTCTTCACTAGTTTATTTACAAAATTCTAATACATATTCAAACAAATTTTTTCAATTTCTCTCACCTCCCCACCCATCAAATTGTATAAACCTCTTCTCCCTGTATATTCGCATCCCTCTGCTTCCAGCCTCTCCCACCCCTCCTGATGCTTATATTGATTTTACAATAATGGTCTTATACAATATTTCTCCTTGTAGGGCTAAGTTAGTTCACTCAGCATAATGTTTTCCAGTCCCTCCCAAGTTATGTAATAATTTATAAAGTTATTTCCCCTGCATGCTTTGAAAGAGGTGCTCCAATCAACACCAGAAATTTTTAAAAAAATAACAATAATATTACATACAAGTAAATTCTTTCTGAAGACTAAAAAAAAGTCTCAAAGAATATGGCATCAGGATTAGAAGTCTCTACAGCCTACATTTTGCAGATTTGTAGATAGTGAAGAAGACTTAAAGCACTCACCAAGAGCTCAGACTAGACCTAAATGTAGAATACTTTTCAACATCAAGAAAACATAAAATTCTCACCATTAAATCCTTATGATAGATGAACAGAAATTTGAAGTTATTTACTGTTCATTTTACTAGGATCCACAATCACACTCATGGAAACAGCATTCCAAACCCCCCAAAAGATATATTACACTGAGAAAAGCTATTGTCAAAGACAATATGCTAGCAGGCAATGATGTCAATTTCAAGGCTAAAGAGCACCTCTCCAAAGTGCTAAATAGCAATAATGTCACTCGAGACATTAAGGTAGGCTATTCAGTCACTTGTTATGCATCCAGAAGGGAGAAGGAAAGGTAGAAGGAGAGGGAGATTTGAGATATGTGATTGCAAAATTAACAGGTTTCTGCCCATCAGTGAATGTATAATAAAGCCATAGGAATATAAACTGAGGGCGCAGACCTAATCAACAAGAGGACAATTTGTTCTTATAGGTACTAGATTCATAATTTTGCAATTTTATAAAGACAATGTTTCAAAGTGATCATATTTTGAATTTTAGGAGAGTCCACAAAGCATCAAATTACCTTTTAAAACAGTTATAAGAATTATTTTTTTCTCATTGTTGTTTTTGACAACATGTATAGTGTTTGTATCTAAAAGGGTGCTATCAATACAATAAAGACAAAATTTTTTATTCCTTCTGATCTTCCAAGTCATACTCATTGACAGTTGTAGTTTAATATATTGTCTATTTGTATTTAGAATTTCCAGTGGAATATTTCTTTTTAAAGGGTAAGGAAAATACTTCTTTGCTTTTCTCCTGAAATTCACATCCATTTAAACTAGTGAGTGGTACAGAAGACCAAGAAGTCCCATAAAATCACCATTTAAGATAAAAAGAAATGAAAGAATTGGACTTGATATTACAGAGTTAGGTTAACAGTGGTGAATGTGAATCCAAATTCAAAATGTGGATGACAGAGGAACGTAGAATAATTCAATATTCTTACAAAAATTAAACCGAAATAACAGTAAGTTTGGCACATCAGGCTAGATTTCATATGCAAAAGTTTTTATTAAACATACAAAATATACAACTATATGATTAACAACTAATGGAAAGAATGTTTTTCTTTCTTTTTGCCTTTGGAGAACTACCATATGTATAGGTGGTGAGCATTTATACTATTTATTGTATTGCTTTTGTTGTTCTTAGACACTTTCAAGTTGACTCTGACTTTGTGTACAGTTGATCTAAACCTTGCCTGATACTGTGCTATCCTCATAATCTCTGTGCTTAAGTGCATTGTGGTGATTACTTTGTCAGTCCATTTTGTATAGGCTCTTCCTCTACTCCTCTGACCTTCCATCTTCCAAGCATGGCATCGTTTCCCTGGTAGCATTCTCTAAGCATGCGATATGAAGAAGTAAATATAAAGTTTCATTTCCTAGGGGGGAAACAAAGTATAGAACAAGTAGTATAGGAAACAAATGTCAACAACAATCAGTAAAATAATTCTTGAGACCTCTTCTAGTTAGTTCCCTCCATTCAGATGACATAGCACAATTGTTAATTATTCTAGTCTTTCAGGGAAGAGTAAGTGTGACTGATATGTTCAACAAATATCTGAACTCAACTGTCTTCTCAAATCATTATAAAAACAAGTGCATTGGATATCAAGGAAGACATTACAAATAAGTGAGAACAGTGGTATACAAAGGAAAATATATACATTACTGATAAAAGATAAAACATGCTTTTCAATGGTACATATTTAATATGTAATCTATGTTTTATTGCAAGGTATCTCTCAGTAGACTTTAAAACATCTTGTCCTTTTAGGAGCTGAATGTCCGGCCATTTAAGTGACCATTTCATCCACATATTGTAAATAGGGATATTCTGGACAACCACACACTAAATTTAGTGAATAGTGTGTAGCAAGGAAGCTTCTTTTCTAAGCCTGAAATAGTTAGGTATAGAGTAGTAATAGTGTATTACTCGACTTAGAACTCAGTTCAGAAGTTTATTTCTTACAACTAAGGAAAAAGAGGAAGGCATTAAAATGGTTTTTAAAGTTAACCTCACAGTCATTGGTAATGAATAAGTTGTTACACTTAATTGGAAGAAAAAAATTTACCATGAATTGCCTATCCTTTCTTAGTTACATGATATTTGTGCTAATTAATAATCAAAGTACTGCCCGAAGGAAATTTGGTACTGTAATTTTTTAAAGTAAAAGTGGAATTTGAAATAGGCTGTCAGATCTAATTGAGTTATGGTGAAATCCCTGAGATGAAGATTTTTTAAAAATAAGAGTTCACATTTGAAGAGATTTGCTAAGAAAGTAAAAGTGAGTGGAAGGAAAAAAAAAATATACACACACACTCATATATTAGCCAGGAAATTAAAAGATGTATTTCCATGGGAAAGTCTGCTAGGGACCTCTCCAAAGTATTGAAGAACAATGGTGTCTCTCTGGAGAATAAGGTGTGTCTGATACAGGCCCTGGTCTTTGCTATTACCTGTTATGCATCAGAGAGTTGGACAATGACTAAGGAGGAGAAAAGGAGAATTGATGCCTTTGAACTGTGGTGCTGGAGAAAAGTATTGAATATACCATGGACTGCGAGGAAAACAAACAGATTCATCCTGGAAAGGGTCAAACCAGGCTGCTCGTTGGAGGCAAGGATTCTGAAGCTCTGTCTAACATACTTTGGACGTGTAAGGAGAGACCGGTCCTTAGAGAGGGACTTCACGCTTGGTACGGAGGAGGGACAGTGCAGGAGGGAAACGCCCTCTATGAGGTGATTGATTCAGTGACTGGGGTAGTCAGGATGGGTGTGTCAGAGGCAGTGCGATTGGCACAGGACAGAGCAGTGTTTAGGGCTGTTGTACATAGGGTCGCTATGAGTCGCAAATGACTCGAAAGCACGTAACAACAGCTATATATATATAATATTTTTTGTTATGTGCCATTGAGTCTACTATTACTCATAATAATTCTATGAACAATAGCTCTGAACCCTATCCTATCTTGAGCCCTGTCTTACTGCCTCTGACATTATACACACTTGCCCCCATTGTCACAGCCACCTCATCTAGAATCTTCCCATGTGCTGACTCTTTACCCTTCCAAGCATGAAGTTCTTCTCCAAGGACTAGTCTCTCTCAACAATGCACCCAAAATATGTGAGCCAGAGCTTCAGTCTTTCCCTCCAAGGAAAAATCTGGTTTCACTTTCTTCAGGATAGACCTGTTCTCTTAGTAGTTTATGATATGATAGAACATTATTTTTCAATAAGAAATTATTTTTCCTCAGCAAAAAATCATCAAAAATTTTAGTAGATAATGGAATGGCATCACCTATAATTACTTATCAAAAGAATCTTTTCTTCTCAAGAGAAAAATGACTTGGATGAACTCTTTTGGCACAGATTATTTATTGTCTGAAATGTAGACTATGTTATCGACGTATAGATAATTCACCCAGTAAATCTTACAGAGTTTGGGTATGCTAGTGTGTTCCTGGGAAAAACACACCATGCTGGGCGATGTGGAGGGTCAGCTAAGTGGAGTATCACAGAGACTGTAACAACGGGTCTGAACACTGTGAAGATGATGGGAATTGTGCAGGATAGGCCAAGTTTCCAATTTGTGATTTATAGAGTACATTCAATGGTACCTAATGAAAACAACAAATAACAATTTTGTGCTTATCCTCAATACTATTTTTGAGGAGACAGTGAGAGCTAATAAGAAAAAAGTGAAGAAGAAATAGAGTTCATTCAGAACAATATTATGCTTATTGAGAAGAACTATATAACTGGTTGTTGATAGATACCCTCTAAGTAGATTCAAATCTGAATATTATATAAAACAGAATGAAATCCTGTCAAATTCTGTTCTATGACCACAATCTCTATGTTCCTTAAACCTACCATTACTGTCACTGTTCAATCCATCTCATTGAGAGTCTGTTTCTTTTTGCTTAACTTCTGCATTTTTAAATATTATGTCCTGTGACAGAGACTGGTTCCTCCTGATTAAACACCCAAAGCATATGAGATTAATTCTTACTGTTTTTGTTTCTAAAGAACACTCTGACTGAACTTCTTCCAGGACAAATATGTTTGTTCAGTTGCAATTCATAGTATATTCAATATTCTTTGATAATATAAGACATACAATAAAAAAGTATGCATAAATTGGTGGTTACAGTGGATTAATGTTATTTGTGGTATTTTAATAATTTAATTAAAAACTAGGTCTAGAAACATTGAAATTATTCAAATAGCACAAACATAAATTATATAACAAATAATAGATAAAAGTGATCATCATTGTTGTTAGGCAGCATCAAGTCAAGCACTACCATAGTCACCCTATGAAGAACAGATCTGAAACCTGTCCTATCTTGTGCCATCTTCTTGGGCTCTGACACACTTGCACCCATTGCTGCAGTCACTGTGTCAATCTAACTCATTGAAAGTGTTGTTATTTTTGCTGATCTTCCAGTTTACAAGCAAGATGTCCCACTCCAAGAAATAACCTTTACTAGAAACAGGCTCAAAGTGTATGAGATGAAGCTTTGTCATTTTTGCTTCCAAGGAGCATCTGGCTGCACTTTTTCCAAAATATATCTGTTATTTTGCCAGTACATGGGATACTCACTACTCTTCTCCAATACCACAGCTCAATTTTTTTCCTGTAATTCTTATTCACTTTACCACTCTCAGATGCATAACAAGTGACGGGGGGCTGGGGGTGGGGGAGGTAATGATGATCTGAATCAGTCACACTTTAAGCTTCAAATTAATATCATTGTTATTTAGTAATTTGGAGAGGTCCCTGACAGCAAACTTGCCCAGTACAAAATGTATCTTGAAGTGAGAGATAAAAATAAGTAGATCTTGTAACAGCACAACAGCAACATGGAGAGAATCAAGGCTGACCTCTACTAATTTCACAAGAGGAAACTGCCTCCATCAACAGCATACACAGTAGAAAACAAAGTTCCATGTCAGACATGTGTTTGATGCTCACGCACATATTTCAAAGTCCAACACTAATATAACCGCTCTACTGCACTTGTAATCTATATCAAGATCTCACAGACCACACAGAACCATACTCAAGATTATGGGGTTAGTTAATAGGATAGTTAATAGGGAAGTTAATAGGATACAATTTTCTCAGTGAGGACAGCTGTGCTCATAAGCACTTCAACCTTTCTTATGACTTTAACCCAATGTTACAAAGCTCTCTCTGCCCATCTGTTTTGGCATCTTCTCCTAAGCTCTCCAACAAGTCCAGGCCCTGGGTTCTGGTTCCACAGTGTAGCGATCCTAGGTCAGCTCTGTCTCAAGTGGGTTTTCTGCTGTGACTTTCATTGCCTTCCTGTTGATCTGGTTGGTACAACAATCTCTGGCCCTGAAACGTGTGCACTTCATTCTCTGAATCTTTATTGATATTGACATTCTTAATTTCTACTTCAGAATCTGTTCAATTTAATGGAAAGACTAGCCAGTCTCCTTGTAAATAGACTAACACATCCCATTCACAAGTCCTCACTGATGCATTAT
>NW_006399850.1:11970236-11981052 GCF_000299155.1 Elephantulus edwardii
CTACCCCCATTATTCCAGTCACTGATTCAATCCATCTCATCCAGGGTCTTCCTCTCTTATTCTGTTCCTCTACCCTCCCAAGCATAATGTTCCTCTCCAAGGACTTCTTCCTCCTTGAAACATGCCCAAAGTGTATCAGATAGAGCTTCAGAATCCTTGTCTCCAAGAAGCAGCCTGGTTTTACCCTGTAGAGGATGAAATTATTTGTTCTCCTAGAAGGCCATGGTATGTTTGCCTCGCTTCTCCAGCATTACAGCTCAAAGGCATCAATTCTCCTTCTATCCCTAGTCCTTGTTTAGCTTTCTGAGGCATAGTGTGTTATTGCAAAGACTATGGCCTGGATCAGGCACACCTTAGTCTTCAGATTAACATCATTGCTCTACAGTACCCTAGTAAGGTCCCTGACAGCAGACTTTCTCAATGCAATTGATCTTTGATTTTCTGGTTGCTGGTAGCTAGAGTGTTAATTGTGGAGCCAAGCAAACTAAAGCTGTTAACAACCTCAATCTCTTAACCATCTGTAATGATGCTGCCAATTTGCCTAGTGGTGAAAATCTTTGTTTCTTTGATGTTGAGCTTCAATCCATGCTTAAGGCTGCAGTCCGTGATCTTCTGCAGCAAGCACTTAAGGTCCTCCTGATTTCCAGCAAGCAAGGCTGTGTCATCTGCCTAATACAGCTTGTTGATGAGTCTTCCTCCAATCCTGATGCTACATTCCTTCTCACAGAGCTCAGCCTTCCAGATGATCTGTTCCCCATGTAAAATGAAAAGATGTAGAGATAGGACACATCCTTGTATACACCCTTCATGATTCTAAACTATGCAGTGAGTGTTTCCTTGCTCTGTGTTGACGACTGCCTCCTGGTCCAAGTATAGGTCTCACATATGCACAATCAAATGTTCTGGGATTCCCAATCTTCTCAGAGTTAGCCACAATTTGTTGTGATCCACACAGCCAAATGCCTTTGCATAGTGAATGAAACACAGATAGCTATTTCTCTAATATGCTCTACTTTCAAAGATCTATCTAACATTAGCTTTAATATCCCTAGAACCACAACCTCTTCCAAACCTAGCCTGTACATCTGGCGTTCTCTGTTATCTTTAGTATATTCAATCAACTGTCAACTAGATGGATTGAAATTGTGACTGCTGCAGTGGACTTGAGTATGTCACAGAGGACACAAGATAGATAACATCTATAATAAAAATCAAGTATGTAGCATTCAATATAAACACTAATAAAACTTACTTTCTGGTATTTATATTCTGATCTTTTAAAAAAATTCTCATGCAACCAGTGTGGAATTATACAAATGAAGGTAAGTCATTCTTAGATCAGGTTGATGGGTGGTATTTGTAAGTTCAGAATTATCTAAACATCAGTATAATAATAAAACTGACATCACTTTCCTCCAGCTGCAAAACTAGTTACTTTGCCTTATAATTCTTTTTTTTTCCTTTCTTGAGTCATGTAAAGTACTTTAAGATGCCTGTCTACCAGGAAAGGAAATGCATCTTTCCTAGATTAGCATTTACCTTTTCAAAACTGTTGTTCCACAGTCATTTCTTAGGTTGTCTGTTTACTAGTAAATTGTTCTTTTAAATGTAGATATTCTGTAACTTTACTTTAAAAAGTATATTGTTAAGCAAATTACTATCTCACCCAAGTACAAAAACTAATGATCCTCCCAGATTGGAGATGGAGTTTTTGAGGGGATTCTCTCTGTCTTCTCATATCTGTAATAAAGTGTTATGGATGTTGCAATCCATCTGTCTTATTAGCAATTGATTACCAAAAGAATCCCTTGAATTCAGTAACAAGGTAATAAAAAACACTATCATCACCTTGTGTGTAAGGGTTGTGTGTAAGGATTGCTCACACCTTTCATAAAGACACAGAAACAAGCTTATGGAGAAAGACATATAATATATAAATAAGACCTTCTGAAACATCATCTCCCATACTTTGGGCATATTATCAGAAGACTCCAGTCCTTGAGGGGAAAAAATCTACAAAAGAACACAAAATAGCATAGAAGATAGAGTATCAGTTAAAGAGAGGAAAGATCCTCAGTAAAAGAGGTTAACACTGTGATTACAAGATGGGCTTGAACATGGTAGAGATCTTGGTGGTAATTCAGAATAGGGCAAGGTTTTAATCTGTTGTTCCTTGGATAGTTGTAAGTCCTGTTTTGATTTGATTCCATCTAATAGTTACAACCACCAAGAATTATGGAGAACTGAATCCTTCTAGCAGTAGTCACATATGTAATGCTTCTTAAAAACATATTATTCAAGATTTCTTCTCATATACTTTGGACACATCACTAGCAGCTGCTCTTCCTTGGAGAAGAATGTGATGTTGAGAAGGGTGGAGTGTTGGTGAAGGAGAGATAGGCCCCTCAGGTAAATTGACATGGTGACTGCTACAATGGACTCTTGTGTGTCAAGAATTGTGAGGATGGTGCAGGATAGAACAGGGTTCAGATCTTTTGTTCATAGCATCACTATGGATTGTGGTTGACTCGAAAGCGCTTAATAACAATAACAAACACAATGCAAAGTCATATCTTCAAATGACTGTAGCCCCAGTGTACATATAGCTTACAGCTTAATAGGAAATGTTGATACTTAACTACTGGTTTGGTACTTCTCAAATGCCTAGATGTCAGAAACTGTGTGAAATAATAAATTACCTGATTTGAGCTAAGTCAGTTTTTAGTTTTTTTATTTTTAAGCAATAGATAACAAATATAAATCTTAATAATAAACATTATTGTTGTTGTGTGCTATCTAGTCAACTGACCAAAGTGACATGACACTAAGAGTGACCAGAACCTTGCTCTATCTTGTGCCATCCTCATAATTTCCAACATAAGCAAGCATATTGTTAGAATTATTGTGCCAATACATCTTGTTAAGTCTCCCTTTCTTTTTCTGATCCTCCACCTTCCCCTACATGATGTCTTTTTCTGAGAAATGGTTCCTCGTGAGAGCAGGCCTGAGGTAAGTGAGGTTCCACCATTCTCTAAGGAGCACCCTAATTGCAAGGGTACTTGAAGATAGATTTGATTGTTCAATACTGTCCACCAAAATCACAATTCAATGTTATCAAAATTTAACCAATCATCATTATTCATTGTCTAACTTGTAGGTGCTTAGGAAATAATTGAAAATATCATGGTTTAGAACCAGAGGACTTTACTACTTACACTAATGTGCTTCCTCTTAAGCACTTAGATCTTGACAGCAGACTTTCCCAATGTGACATGTCTTGATTTCTGGTGGCCTAGTGTTCAGAAGGTGCACTGTAATCCCAAAGTCATTCATTTTGAATCAACCAGCTGCTCCACAGGAGAAGGATGGGGAATTTCTTCCTGTTAGATTTACTGCCTCTGAAAAGCTTATAGTGGGTCGGTTTGAGCAAGGTGAAAAGCACTAAGTTAACATTTTCCAAAGATCAAAATTTGGCCAATATATCCAAGTTAGTCTAAAGGAGTTTTAGAGAGTGCTGTTAAATAGGGAGGTCTGGTGGCTTAATGGTAAGGATCTATACTGCCAACCCAAGAAATGTGGTAAGAAGCTGTCCTGACATCCCAAAGGCAAATAGTTCAAATTTACCAGTTGCTCCATGGGAGAAAAATGAGTAGTTTCCTCCCATGCATTTAAACTACATTTGAAAATTCACTAGAGAATCAGAAATGGGTCAGCTGAAAATAAGCTGGAAGGTCAGATAAGGGTCACATCAGACTACTGTCAGTACACAGCAGCAACAGTATTACCAGTGGTGTTGGTTGTAGATCCAAGTAAAATGAAACCCTGGACAACTTTTCTCCCTCTATCATGATGTTGCTAGTGGTCCAATAGTCAAGATTTTGTTTTCTTGATGTTGAAATGCAACTGATATTGTAGATTTTTATCATTTTCAGTATTTCAAGTAATCTTCACTTTTTAAAAAGTTTTTCCCCTTTTATTAATATACTAGTTTATTTACAGAATTTAATTACAGTTTTCCAGACCAGATTCTTGCAATTTCAAACACCCCCAACACATCAAATTTTACAACCCCATGATTAATTGCACTTTCTACAAGCAAAGTTGTGTCATCTGTAAAAAAGAGGTTGTTGATGAGTCTTCCTCCAATCCTAACGTCATGTTTTTCTTCCTATAGTACAGTCTCAAATGATTTGCTTAGCACATAGATTGAATAGGTATGGAGAAAGGATATAATGCTGATGCTCATCTTTCCTGATGTAAAACCATTCTGTGTTCTCATATTCTGTTTAGATAGCTGTTTCTTGGTTCATTTAAAGGTTTTGCATGAGCACAGTTAAATATTCTTGGATTTCCACTTTTCTCAATGTTAGCCATAATTTGTTATGATCCACATCATGTTAAATAAATGCAAAAATATTAAAAATGCCAAGTCTTTGAGAGTTATCCACCAAATTAAGCCAAACCTATTTCTTTCTCACTACAATATTTATTTTGGGAGTTGAAAAGTTATAAGTAATACAGATGAGTATATTTCTTAAATCGTGTCTCTTTCATTGGAATAAATATTTCCCTTGTATAGATTCAGTGGGTGGGTTAAATGTGGAATTCTATATAGTTATTCTTGTTAAGAAACTCGGGTGGCCTAGTGGTAAGAATCAGCCTTGTAATCTTGAAGTCACACGGTTCAAATCCACCAGCTGTCCTTCAGGAGAAGGGATGAGTAATCTCCTCCAGTGTGATTACAAACTCTGAAAACCTGCAAGGAGTGTCAGCTATGGGTCAGCTCAAACTCAATGACACACCAAACAACATTGTTGTTATTATGAAATATGACTGTTACGTTGTATGACTCATAGCTGACCTTCCAATATATACCACTGGGGGAGACTGGCCACCTCGTTTTTGAGGAGCAGTGAATGGATTTGAACTACTTTTTTTTTGGGTTGGCAGTATAGATCCTTACCACTAGGCCACCAGAGCATCCTATTTCACAGTACTGTCTAATATCCCTAGAGACTAACTTGGATATATTGGCTTAGTTTTGATCTTTGGAAAATGTTAACTTGCTGCTTTTCACCTTGCTCAAAGATGACTATTCATTAGCTTAAGACATACTGGTAAAGCAGGTGGTAAAATTCTGGAGGGGATGAAAATATGCTTAACTCAGAAATGATTTTGCTTCTTAGAATTTTCCTTCCACTGACATTTATTGTAATTTTCTCAGAATAACTGCAATGCTGACAAATTATAAAAAGAATGCAATACACTATTAGAGGTTTGGAAATTCTGAATGCAGAATTAAAACATGCAAGTTTTACAGGGAACTTTCATGTTTTATTTCAGAATTTTATTCACTTAGTCTGATTCTTAGGAAGTATGAAAGCTGCTTTCAATTATATATTAGAGTATGGACTCTCACATAAAAGATGAGAAGTAAAATAATCTCTCCCAAAATATAGAAATAGATTGGATGGATAATCTTCCTGACCTGTGTAGAAAAAAGAAAAAAAAAAAAAGTAAGTTTCCTTACGGAGATAAAAAGAACTACCAGCCTCATTTTTCTACTTTATAGCTTCTCAGACTCCATATCAAATATAGTTATTTTTCTGAAGGGGCATTGTTATATTCTTCTAGGTAATTTCATCTCTTTTCTATAAGAAAATAAAAAGGGATTAGAGAACTCTAACATTTTAGTATTCTTAATATTCAACCTTCAAATTGCAAGAGTGATTTTTTTTTTAACCTGAATGCTTTTACTTGAAGATGTTGTTATTGTTATTAGGCCCTATTATGTCCAGTATGACTCATAGTGAGTCCAAGCGCAAAGGATCTAAACCCTGTCCATCCTCTCAATCTCTGGCACCCTTGAGCCCGTTGCTCCAGTCCATATGTCAGTCCATCTGGTTGAGGATTTTTACAAGCATAATGTCCTTATCCAAGGAACATGCCCAAAGTGTGTAACCCTGAAGCTCTATCACCTTTGACGCCAAAGACATACTTAGTTTTATTTGTTCAGTTACACAAGCATATATCACTTTAGCAATGAGCAGGCAGATAGAAATACACTTATGCCTATAACTGAAAATTCTCTGACTGCTCAGCTGCAAGGTCAGAAGATCCTGGTTCAAACTCATTATAGGTAAATTTAACACTGTGTTCCATAAAGATTTACAAACTTAGGAAGCCCTAGGCACAATTCTACTTTGTTCTACAGGATTATTATGAATAGGAATAACCTCAATTGTAAGCTAAGTCTTTAATTTAGAATCAAAAGGAATAATTCGTGTATGTAAATTTAACATGAATTAAAGAAAATGAAGAATTTAAGCAAATGAGTTGATATTTGTATGTCCTTTTGTAATGTTCTGTGTGTTTCTGAACTTCTACTAATTTACATTGTAACATGAGTAAATGTAAATAAAAAGAATGTAGATGTTACACAGAAATATTTTCAATAATTTTTGTAAAAGATTAAAGGATATAGCTAATCTTAAACTACCAATTAAGTATATTCAAATAGTCTCTCAACTAATGTTTTATAATATGTAAAAACAATTCATTGAACTTACAGGAAAATAGACTTTGTGATCATGCATTAAATAATGTTCTTAGAAAAGAGTTAATTGAATCAAATTATGTTCCTACCTACAAATTATAAGGAAAGAACTTTAAAAAATACAAATAATATTGGAAAAACAGCAGAGTTTAATCAGAGACTAAACTAACTACAATTATATTGTTACATAAAGTGTAGTAGTATTCCTTTATAAGTACACTATTTTATTGCACACTGCTACAGAATATTTTTATTTTTTAGTAAATTTTTCATGTGATTATGTTTAACACTATTTAATTTTTTTATAATAATTAGAAAGGGAATGCAAGTTTATTAAAATTTTGTTGTGTATTATTGTCTATTAGTATCTGTGTTTATGGGGAAATAGTCTAGAAAACTATGTCAGTAGAAATTAAATAACAGCTCATTTTCAGTTCCCCTGAAATGAGTAAAGATACTATTACGCTTTAGTTAAGGAAGAAGAAAAGCAAAAGGAAAAGATACAATAATACATTTTTAAATTAAGTTTTTGTAGGGACTGATAGATAACTTTGTTTACTTACTATATGCATATTAAATGATGGAATGTTTTAAAATTTATTACAATTTATTAGTTGAAAATATATTTTAATTATATCTGTTATGATTTGTAATAGTTAAAGAAAAACATGAGTTAGAATATTAAAATTTTCAGGGAGCTCTGGTGGCCTAGTGACAGAAAGCTGCACTGCAATCCCAAAGGCGTGTGGTTTAAATCCACCACATGCTCTCCTGGAGAAGAAGGGACAATCTCCTCTTGTACCAGTCAGATCCAATTTGATTGCAAGCACGCACGCGCACACACACACACACACACACACAATATTAAACTTTTCACAATGAAAACAAAAGCAGTTGCTGTAGAAGGATAAATTATTACTTCAATTAAAAACAATGATGAATTGGGCGAGAGAGAATGCCACAATTAAATAAATGTCAGTACTGTAGTAAGTTCCAGCTTCAATAGTCTGAAAATTCTGAATCACTATTGTCAAATTTTAGTTCGGAAAAAAAAAGCTATAAATCCAATTTTGATGAAGGTTCAAGAAAATGGATATTTATTCCAACACAATGGGCATGAAATGATAATGTCACATTTTTAGTTGTTTACATTGACAATTTTAAACTAAAGTTCTCACCTACAATGTTTTAAAATATCAGTATTTGTCACTTATTTATTAGATGTTATAGTTGTTTATTGCTGTTAAGTCATCGCAACCCTAAAAGTAAAAGGCCTGAAGCCTTTCTATAACTATTGTCATTTGTCAAGTTCACAAAGCTTCCAAAGGCATGTTGTTTAGGAATTGGATGCCACTCCTGCTTCTAATTTATTAGTTGGTGGATACATATTTTAAGATTAGTTCAATTTCAAATGTAAAGAACAAACTAGTGATAGAAGAGTAATTTTAATAAGGATTTTTTTACTTTGAACTAATTTAGTATATAGTTATTCTCTTTAAAATAACCCACACAGAAATAATAACAAAATAATAATAATAATAATAACAAAATAGAAAATGTTTTGGTTTTTCCTTTCAATTTGATTTTTAAATGATTTGCATAAAATCATTAATATACATTCTTTCATTAGGTACATTGTGTTTTAGATAATAATACATATGCATTGTATTAGATATAATTAAGTAAAGGGATGAAATTAAGAAACTAAACAGAAGATTTTAAAGGTCAGCTTGAGAAGACAAAGCAAAGCATTATATAATCAAATATGCAATGTGTAGGAGTCAGAAAATAAAAAGGCCCTAACTCCCTTAGCATTTATTAATCTGAAGGAACTGAAAAAAATATTCAAGCCTCGAGTTATAATGGGCAGGATAGTAAAGGATTTATGAACAATTAAAAGAAGACAGAAAGAGTATACAGAGTCACTCTACCAAAAGGAATTGGCAGATGGAGAAGAATTTCATGAAACAACGTATAAGCAAGAGCCTATTGTGATGAAGGAAGAAGTTCAAGCTACTCTGAAAAATTGGCAGAAAATAAGGCCCCAGTAATTGATAGCATATCAATTAACTTATTTCAACAAACAAATGCTATCCTGGATGCACTCACCAACTTGTACCAAGAAATCTGGAGGACAACCAGCTGACCAATTGACTAGAAATATCCGTATTTGTCCCTATTCCAAAGTAATGGAAATAAAATGCTGCTGAAAATTATCCAAAAATGAGTAGAAAGCACATCAACGGAGACTGCCACATGTGTAGGCTGGGTTTAGAAGAGGCTACTAGATACTAGGAATATTATTGCTATTGTTAAATGGATCTTGGATGAAATCAAAGAGTACCAGGGAAATGTCTTTCTGTGTTTCATTGACTATGCAAAGGCATTTGACTGTGGTATCAAAACAAAATGGCTAACGCTGAGAAGAATGGGAATCCCAGAACACTTGATTGTGTCTATGTGAAACCTGTACTTGGACCATTTAACAGCAACAACAGAGAGAGAATTCTGTTGACCTAGTAGATAGAAAGTCATGCTACTAAGCCAAAAGTGGGTGATTTTAATCTGCAGCCCTCAGGCCTGGTTGTAATTGTTTTTGGTCAAACATTCTTCTATGTGGTAACTCATCATTACTGTGATACTAAAAACTGTGACACTGTTGTGTCAAATGCGATATTACCCATGGTGGACAATGTTTAGTGGAGCTCTTCAATTTAAACAAGTGTGGAAGCAGGAGTGGCATCCACTTCTGAAATAGCTTGCTTCTGGAAACTCTAATATCTTGGAAAAATGACGAAAGTTATACAAGTGTTCAGGTCTTTCATTCATAAGGTCGCTATGAGTTGTCTATGACTTGACGACACTTAATAACAATAACAACATACTTGTCCCAGGAGGCGGTCATCAGAACAGAATAAGGAAACACTGAATGGTTCAAAATTGGAAAGGGTGCATGCCAGAGATGTGCCTATCTCCAAATCTTTTGAATCTATATGTGGATCATGCAGAAGACTTGGCTCTATGAAGAGGAATGTGGTGTCAGGATTGGAGGAAGACTCACCAACAACCTGTATTATGCAGATAACACAATCTTACTTGCTGGAACTGAGGACCTGAAGAACTTGCTGCAGAAGGTCAAGACCTGCAGCCTTAAATATGGATTGAAGCACAACATCAAGAAAGCAAAGATTCTCCCCACTGGGCTTATTGGCAGCATCATGATTGAAGATGAAGAAATTGAGATTGTTAACAGCTTCAGTTTTCTTGGCCCCACAATCAACACTTTTGGCACCAGCAATCAAGAAATCAAAAGACAAATTATACTGGGAAAATCTGCTGTCAGAGACCTTTCCAGAGTACTGAATAGCAATAATGTCTGTGTGGATACTAAAGTGTTCTTGATCTAGGTCATGGTTTTGTAATTACTATCTATACATAAGAAAGCTGGACAAAGACTAGGGATGATAGAAGAAGAATTGATGCCTTTGAGCTGTACTATGGACTGCTAGGAGAAAAAAACACTCTTCCTGGAGAAGATGAAACCAGACTGCTTCTTGGAGACAAGAATTTTGAAGATATGTCTAGCATACTTTGGGCAAGTTGCAAAGAGGGACCAGTCCTTGGATAGGGACATCATGCTTCAGAAGGTGGGTGGACGGTGTAAAACAGGAAGACCCTGGATAAAATAGAATGATTCAGTGACTGGGCTAATGGGGATAGGTGTTCAAAGATAGTAAGGTTGGCTCAGGATAGAGCAAGATGAACTGTCGTACCTAGGCAACTAGATGGACATAATAATAGCATTCCCACTATCATCCTGTCTCTTCAAATCTTCATGTACATTTTTCTCTTCTTTCACTAACCCCCTACTATCTACCACTAACCTCTGCTACGCTAGTGTTTTTACCTCCTTACCCCTTTTCTGCCCTTTCTCCCTTCCTTTTTTGAACATTTGTACATATCTTGCTCAGTTATCGTTTTGTTTTCACAATAGCAATCTTAAGCAGGATTTTTCTTTGTGTCATTGAGTTATTTCAACACATGTTACATAGTATTTTACAAAATTGTTAGTTCTGTTATCAATATTCCATTATGAGGATGTACCACAATTTCTCAATCAATTCATTTCTTGATGGGTATTTGGACTGGTTCCATTTTCTTGCTATTGTGAATAGTGTGGTTATGAATATAGGTGTAGATATGTTCATTTATGTCTCAGTCCTGGTATCCTTGGGATATATTCCTAGCTTTGGAATAGCT
>NW_006399850.1:11986232-11987502 GCF_000299155.1 Elephantulus edwardii
GGATATAGCACGGTTTAGGGCTGCTGTACATAGGGTCACTTTGACTCACAGGTGACTCAATGGCACATAAAAACAAACAACAATATAACTTTACCAATAAAATATATTTTTAAAATTTTTATAAAATACACCTTGAAATTGCTAATATGCTTGTATACACTAGACTTCTGATAAAGTATATTTTAGAATATCGTATCAGAAGTGAATATATTGGAAGATGCACAGATTTTTTAAAAATGTTTTGTTTTTTAAATAAAAACTTATTTTAATTATGATTTTAAAAGACATTTACAGAGAAATTAGTCATTCATTCATTGTTGTACATTTTATCCCCTTGCCTCCCTTCACCTCCCCCAGTTCACTTTATTTTTTTAATATTCATTCATTGTTGCAAACTTACTTACTTCCTCCCTACCCCAAGTCCTCTTTGCAATGATATACCTCTTATTCTGGTCTGTTGTCATATATATAATGCCTAATTATGTATTCCTTTTAAACAGTTCTTTCCTTCATTTGTTCCAGTTCAATAGCCACTATCTAGCCACTCTCAGACCTGCTTTATAACAGTGGTCCACTGTAGTATTTGTCCATTTGTGACTGAGCTATTTCACTCAGCATGATGTACTCCAGGGCTCATTGCTTATTACTGCTGTGTAGTATTCCATTGTATTAATATACCATAGGTAATCTATCCATTCATTTATTGATGGGCACTTGGGTTGCTTCTATCTCCTTGCTATTTTAAATCACACAGTTATAAACATGAGTGTACATATATCTATTTAGTTGGTGGTTATGGTTTGTTCAATGTATATTCCCAGTAGTGTAATTGCTGAGTCAAATGGAATTTCTAGTTCCAATTTTTTGAGAAGATGACAAACAACCTTCCATACTACTTGCACCATTTCACTCCCACCAGCAGTGAATAAGGGGTTCCAATCTGTCCACAACCTCCCTGGCATGTATTACTTGCTGCTCTGTTGAACTTTGCTATTGTTAGTGGGATGAGATAATATCTCATAGCTGTATTTATTTGCATCTCTCTGGTAGGTAGGTATTTTGAACATTTCTTCGTATGTTTGTTTGTAATCTGAATGTTTTCTTTGGTGATGTATCTATTCATATCCTGTGCCCATTTTGCTATTGGGTTGTTTACCTTTTTCTTGTTGAGGTGCTGAAATATTCTATAATTTTAGATATAAAACACTTATCACACATGTCATTAATAAATATTTTTCCCAGTCTGTGGCTTTCCTTTTTTACTTCGTTG
>NW_006399850.1:11988737-12001255 GCF_000299155.1 Elephantulus edwardii
GGTCGGCTCCTCTGTCTCCTGCGAGAGATAAGAGTCGGCCGGAGCTCCGCAATAAACCTATCTCTTGCTGTTGCATCAAGCCTGTGTCTTGGAGTCTTGGGTCTTCGCCGTCCACTCGGGACAGAACAGGACCAGCGGTTCGGGGGTCCTTCAGAAAGCATAAAACAAAAACAGAGAACACTAATGCATACAGCAGTGAATACACCAGGGTGATGTAGATATTCAAAACAACTAGATAATTTTGGAGAGGTTTTATAATAAATGCTACAAATGTCATACTGACAAAATTTTAAAGTTAGAGAAAGACCATTGAATGACTAAACATAGTTAACATCTTTTATAGAACTATTACTGATTATTAACTTTTTGCTTTGCAAATGGGCACAACAAGTACAATTTCTTAATTTGAATTTTAAAAGATTATTTTGAAGTATCTAGATTAAAATTTTATTGATTTATAGTGGGTAAAAAACAGAAAGTAAATTATTCTAATACATAAGCAATTGACCTTACTAATAAACCCTTTGTTTCTAATTCTTGAAGCTTGGGCATTTTTTATTCTCCTTACATCTTATACATGAGTTTCCTCTGCAAGAAATAGCCTCTCTTAGCAACATACCCAAAGTATGAGAGACGAAGCCTCACTCTCCTTGTCTCCAAGGAGCACTCTGGCTGCACTTTCCCCAACACATCTGCTTGTTCTTTCGACAATCTCTGGGATATTCAGTTCTTTTCTCCAATACCACATCTCAAAGACATCAATTATTTTGTAATCTTTATTCACTGTCCAGCTCTAAGATTCTTCACAAGTGATTGAAAAGATTATGGGCTAAATAAGCCACACTTTAAATTTCAAATTGATCTGATTGCTCCTCAGTAACTAGAGAAGTTCCTGACGTGAGATTTCCCCAGAGAAATATGTTTCCTGGTCTCCTGACTGTTGATACTAATGGTATTGATTGGAGAGTCAATTAAGATTAAATCATTGACAACTTCAATGCTTTCTCCATCTATCACGATACTGTCTATTGATTCAGTGATAAGGCCTTATGATGTTTTCTTGCTGTTGAAATGGAAGGTTAAGGACTGCAGACTTCAATATTGATTGAGGGTCAATATCAAGAAGATAAAGATTCTAACCACTGGGCCAATTGGTAGCATCAGGATGGATGATGAGGAGATTAAAATTGTTAACAGCTTTAGTTTGCTGGGCTTCACAGTCAGTACTCTTGGCACCAGAAGCCAATAAATTAAAAGATGTATTGCTATGGGAAAGTCTGCTGTTAGGGACCTCTCCAAAGTTTTGAAGAAACATAGTGTCACTCTGGAGACTAAGGTGTACCTGATATAGGCCATGGTTTTGCAATTACTTGTTATGCATCAAAGAGCTGGACAATGACTAGGGAGGACAGAAGGAGAATTGTTGCCTTTGAGCTGTGGTGTTGGAGAAGAGTATTAAATATAGCATGGACTGATAAAAAATAACTGGAGAGGGTTAAACCAGACTGCTCCTTAGTGGCAAAGATTGTGAAGCTTCGTCTGACATACTTTGGACTTGTTGCAAGGAACGGCCAGTCCTTGGAGAAAACGTCATGCTTGGGAGGGTGGAGGGACAGCTCAGGAGAGGAAAACCCTCTATGAGGTGGATTGATTTAGTGGATTGGGTAATGGGGGTAGATGTGTTGGAGACAGTGAGATTGTCACAGGATAGAGCAGGGTTTAGGGCTGTTGTACATAGGGTCGCTATGAGTCACAGGCAACTCAATGGAACATAACAATAACAAACAACAGTCTATAATCTATATTGATATGATCTATATTGGTTGTAGTCCTTGCTTTCCTGCAGCAAATGTTTTAGGTTCTCCTCATTTTCATCAACGAGTTTGTATAAACTGCATAGCTCATGTTTGCGATGAGCCTTCTTCTGATACTGATGCTGCATTGCTTGTCACAGAGTCAGACTTCACAAATTATTTGCTCAGTATGCAGATTGATCACTTGAAGGCACTTAACAACAACAACAGCATAGAGAGAGATAAGTTGGCCTAGTGGACAGAAAGTGATGCTACCAAGCCTAAGGTGGGTGATTTTAATCTGCAGCACTTAGGCCTGTTTTTATTTGTTTTTGTCCAAGCATTCTTCTAGGTTGTATATCCCTGGTCTATCTATTTGCTGTACAGAAGTAACTCGTGGTTGCTGTGAAGCTGAACACTGTGACACTCATGTGTCAAATGCGATAACGGTTACCCATGGTGGACAGTGTTTGGTGGTGCTCCCCAATTAAAACAAGCTTGGAAGCAGGAGTGGCATCCACGTTCCAAAAATAACTTGTCTCCAGAAATCCTATAAACCTGGAGAAAGGTTGAAAGTTATACAAGTGGGGCACTTTTTTTAATATAAAATGAGAGCAAATATTATTTATTAAGTCATGAAACTAGTGAAGCAAAATAGTTGGTCAAATTAAATTATAATAGTAATAGGTAAAATGGATTACATTTTTAATGATTGTAACTGTGGTCAATTCTGAGAAAATTAGGAATCCCAGAACACTTGATCATGCTTATGTGAAACCTGTACTTGGACCAGGAGGCAGTCTTCAGAACAGAGGATACACTGCCTGATTCAAAATCAGGAAAGGTGTACACCAGAGATGTAGTCTATCTCTATACCTTTTCAATCTATTTGCAGAGCAGATCATTTGGGAGGCTGAGTTTTAAGAGGAGGAGTGTGGCATCAGGATTGAAGGAAGACTCATCAACAACCTGTGTTATGCAGATGACACAACCCTGATTGCTGAAGCTGTGAAAGACCAGAAATGTTTACAGCAGACATTCAAAGACTGCATTTGATATGGATTGAAGTTCAGCATCAAGAAAACAAATATTCTCACCACTGTGCTAATTCGATCTATCATGAAGAGGTTGAGATTAGTATCAGCTTTAGTTTGCTTGGCCGGCAGTTAACACTCTTGGTACCAGCAGCCTGGAAATCAAAAGACAAATTGCACTGGGTAAGTCTGCTGTAAGGGACCTCTTAAGAGTGTTTAAGAATAATTCTTTCAGTCTGGAGACTAAGGTGCATCTGATACAGGCCATGGTCTCCACAATTACTTGCTATGTCATAAAGCTGGACAATGACTAAAGATGACAGAAGAAGAATTGATGTCTTTGAGTTGTGGTATTGGAGTAGAGTATTTAATATACCATGGGCTATCAGGAGAACAAACTGGTTTGTTCTGGAGAAGGTGAAGCCAGGCTGATCCTTTGAGGCAAGGATTCTGAAGCTTCATCTGGCATACTTTGGACATGGTGCAAGGAGGGACCAGTCTTTGGAGAGGGATATCATGCTTGGGAGGGTGGAGGGACAGCACAAGAAAGAAGACCCTCTATGAGTCAGATTGATTCAGTGACTGGGAAAATGAGGAAGTGTGTGCCAGAGACAATACTGTTGGCACAGGATAGAGCAGGTTTCAGAGCTGTTGTACACAGGGTTGCTATGGGTTGTAAGTGACTCAATGGCAAATAACAACAAATATCATTTGGAGATTATAAAAGAAAGGTGACATAACCAATCAGCCTTATTAAATACAGAAATGAATAGATCATAGATATATCTTATAAGTTAAGAAATCAAGTATTGACATACTATTAAATGCCATAAAAGCTAATTCTAGCAATACAAAGAGAAAAACAATATCATAAACTATTTTGCCTCACTATTCTGACACTGATCTTGTTGAGAACACTGCTGGTTTTCCATATTCACACATTTGAGTATAACACAAACACCTATACCAAAAGTAGAATGCCAGAGAAAGTACTATCTTAGCACAACTTAAATAATATTTACTAATTTTATTAAAATGTTATTTTATATAAACTACTTCTATAACCCGAAACAAATACTTTTTTGTAGTTCAAATTCTACCACTGCAGGAGAAAACATGCTGAACAGTCAGAATAAATGATAATAAGTGAGGAGTGACTTGTATAAAGATTGGTAAAAGTGTGAAAATAATATTATAAATAATGGAAAGTATTGAACAATAATGTTACGTACAATGAATTTCAATGGATTAAATATGTGATCAAGATGAGCATTATTGAAAATAGTGTTCAGTTGTTTGATATGCTTAAAACTATTTTATTTGATCATTAATAAGATAAAAAATCTTACAAGGAGTCTATTTTCATTAACATTGCATTTCAAAGCAATGTATTTTACTTTCTCCAATTTTAATAACTCATGCTTTTGGTATTTTTTTTTATTTTGGAATTATTTTTATGATATTTTGGTTTTATTCTAGCAATGTATAACCATTTTATTTAAAAAAGATTTTCTTCATGTTCGCATAAAAAGAAAATATATTCTTCCATATGCCAAAATATAGTGGCCCCTTCAAAAGTCACTTCACTTTTATTTTTATTAATTTCAATGAACATTTACAGAGATTTTGGATTTCAGTTCATTCACTGTTGCACTTTTCTACCCGCCTACCCCACCCCCACCCCCAGCCCCAGTTCGCTCTCCTTGAAAAGCAAAAGAAAAACTCCTTCATTGGTATCCCCCCAGCACACTCCCACCGCCACCCCTACCCTGAGTTTACTCCATTCTGCAACCCTCATTCCAGACTCTTATGATAATCATAATGCCCTAAAATATATTACTTTTAAACTATTCTGTCCCTCATCGGCTTCAATGTAGTAAACTTAATTTATCCAGTTTTTCTCGTCTTACACCCACCTTGATGTCAGCCTCATTTTACAACAGTGGCACCATATAGTATTTGTCCTTTTGTGACTGAGATATTTAACTCAGCATAATGTCCTCCAGGGTCACCCATTTTGAATAATACTGCATGAGTTCCTTGTTTCCAATGCAGCATAGTATTTCATTGTATGAATATACCACAGCTTCTCTATCCATTCATTTGTTGATGGGCAATTAGGTTCTTTCCAACTCCTTGCTATTGTGAACAAAGCTGCAATAAACATGGGTGTGCATAGATCTGCTTGGATGTTGGTTATGGTCTCCTGAAAAATTTACAACCGGGAGAATATAAAATAGATGAATGGGACTTTCTAAGAATCAAATCCCTATGCAGATCCAAAAACTTCTCCAACAGGGTATAACGGGAAGCCACAGACTGGGGAAAAAGTGTTTTGAAAATGACATGTCAGATAAGGGACTTATATTGAGAAACTTGAACACCACAACAAGTTGTTGTTATTGTTATGTGCCGTTGAATCGCTTGTGACTCATAATGACCCTATGTACAACAGCCCTAAACTCTGCTCTGTCCTGTGCCAATGGCACTGTCTCTGACACTCCCATCCTGATTACCGCAGTCACTGAATCAATCCACCTCATACAGGGCCTTTTTCTCCTACACTGTACCTCCACCCTACCAAGCATGATGTTCCTCTCCAAGGACTGATCTCTCCTCACAACATGTCCAAAGTATGTTAGAGGGAGCCTCAGAATACTTGCCTCCAAGGAGCCACCCCGTTTAACCCTGTCCAGGATGAATCTGTTTTCTTAGCAGTCCACGGTACTCTCAATACTCTTCTCCAGCACCACAGCTCAAAGGCATCAATTCTCCTTCTATCCTCCCTACTCATTGTCCAACTCTCTGATGCATAACAAGTGATTACAAAGATCATGGCCTATATCAGATGCACCTTAGTCACCAGAGTGACACCATTGCTCTTCAATACTTTGGAGAGGTCCCTAACAGCAGATTTTCCCATGGCAATGTACCTTTTAATTTCCTGGATACTGGTGCCAAAACTGTTGACTGTGGAGCCAAGCAAACTAAAGCTATGAACAATCTCAATCTCTTCACCATCCATCCTGATGCTGCCAATTGGTCCAGTGGTGAGAATCTTTGTCTTCTTGACATTGAACCTCAATCCATATTGAAGGCTACAGTCCTTGAACCCCTGCAGCAAGTGCATCAGGTCCTCCTCAGTTTCAGCAAGCAGGGTTGTGTCATCTGCATAATGCAGATTGTTGATAGATCTTCCACGAATGCACATTTCTCCTCAGAGCCCAACCATAAAGGTAAATAATCCAATAGAAAACTGGGCACAGAATATGAACAGACACTTCGCCAAAGAAGACATTTGTGTGGCCAAGAAGCACATGAAAAAATGTTCAAAATCTCTAGCTCTAAGAGAGATGCATATCAAGACAACTATGACATATCATCTCACCCCAGTAAGACTAGCACAATCAAACAGAACAGCAAGCAACAAATGCTGGTGAGGTTGTGGAGAGACTGGAACACTTATTCACTGTTGGTGGGAGTGTAAAATGGTGCAACCACTGTGGAAAGTAGTGTGGCGCTTTCTCAAAAAGTTACAAATAGAGATATCATTTGACCTAGCAATTCCACTACTGGAAATATACCCTAAAGAGACTGTAACCGACATTCACTTTTATTTTTAATGAATTTGAAAATTAAGCCAAATTTTAAAATTAAAATATAGTAAATTATAATACAAAAATGAGAATTAAATATAAAAGTATTACTTCATTTTTTCTGTAATAATTCAGTAGATTACTATATGACTTATTTCACCAGAAAATGATAAAAACTTTGAAGTCACAAATTCCCAGGAATAAAGGAAAGAATATATGCAACAGCATAATATGCCCCAAAAACTTATATCTTCATTCTTCTTTCAGTAAACACAAACATTTTTGTGTATATGAGTGTAACTCTTCAGTTTAATCCATAGAGAGTTGTACTGCTCACTCAAAAGGTCTAGCTTATCTTAGAGTTTGGAAACACCAGCTGATCCTCAACAGAAAGATGTGCCTCTTCTTTCCTGCAATTTACAGCCTATAAAATCTCCTGGAATGTTCACTCTCAGTCAGTTCTGACTTGAAAGCAACGAGTTTTTGATTTACCTCTAAGAAAGTTGTGCTTGATATGGACCCTAATACTAACAGGGAAAAAAAGCGATGCATTTATGACAATAATGACTATTGTACTGTAGGCATTCTGATATTAAAGCCCTTTTCCTTTTTCAAATCCATTTTGATAAGAAAACCTTCCATTCGTAGCTATGCTATGTTTCCATACTCCTGACCATTTAATATTAGCCTTAACAGATACTAGAAGGCTCGTTGAGATTTCCTGTGGTTTATGACCCGAGTTGAGAACTGTGACTTCATCTTTGTGGCTTTCTGATAGTTATGCCACATAAAAATCACCTTACACCACTTGAAAAGTTGCTGACACATAGGACCATTTTGATGGATGACCTGATCTACACTTTTTCACATCTGCAGTAAGGAACACGCTTTACAAGAAGTTATTGGAGGAAGAGACCACGAGGGAGAGAAAGAGAGAGTACTGTACATTACACATAGACTGACAAAATGATTTGCTTATAGTTCCAAGCTGGCTTAGCTGAGAAAAGCAGTAAGGGAAAAAATGTCTCATCAATATTTAAATAGCTGATCATATCACCAACTTGACAGGCCATTTGTAAGTGCAAATAATATAGTAGAACTTAAAGCTACAAGAGCCATTCCACTCTTATGCTTTTCATATTTCAGGTTAACATAAGCACAAAATAAAGGAAGTCACATCAGGAATATTTTTCATTCTTTATGCTAGTGATTGCTCAAAGTACGGTTCCAAGAAGTGGTGTTAGTGGTAAGAACTTGCTGGAAGTGCACATTCTTAAGCCAAATTCTGAAACTATTGAATCCACAACCCAAGACTGGTCTCACCAATCTGCGAATAAGCCTTCCAAGTAATTATCTAACAAGCTCAAGTTTGGGAGCCAATGCTTTTGTAGTCAATACTTGGTGTTTTAAAATCTTCAGACATATAAGTCATGGACACATATCTTTATTTTATAGGATTTAATGAGCCAACTAATTTAAAAAGAAAGCAAGATTAAATTAATTTAGCTATATTTATTGGTATGTGCTGTTGGGTCAGAACCAACCCACAGTTAACCTTCCATCTGATTTTCAGAGAGAGTAAATTGTATGGGAGGAGACTGCCCATCTTTCTCCCAAGAATCAGCTGGGGCATTCAAATCACATGTCTTAGCTACTCCTTACCCACATGTCCACCAAAGGAGATAGATAGATAGATAGATAGATAGATAGATAGATAGATAGATAGATAGATAGATTTGGACTCATAGAACAACACTAAACCCAGGCAATATCTAAAGACATCAGAGAACTTTAGAAGGATTGAGAACTAGAAAATCACAAATTTAAAGAAGCAGAACCATTATAAAATGAGTAGAGATGAGCCAGAAAAATGTTACTTTGGGTTATTTCCCAGCTCAGTGTGGAAACTTCTAGGTCTCTACTAGTAAAAGAAAAACCAGCAGAGTTTTTAATGGTTTTTCAGGCTGGAAAAACTAAAAAAGGAAATGCCTATATGTATGGCCAATCTCCTCCAACACACACACACACAGAGAGAGAGAGAGAGAGAGAGAGAGAATAATGCTGAGCTCTGAGTAATTCAAAAGCTGGGCAACTAAGCCAGGCACTTCTGAAAGGTAGAGTAAAACTTTTTGCAGGCTTTCCGTCTCCAAAACCAATCCTGGTATTGATACTATGACTTGAGTAGGACCAGAAATGACATTTTCTCACGCATAATAACTTCAAAATGTGTCAGATTTGGAGCTCAAGGGTTTTCCTTTTTAAAGTTATGCATTACTGAGTTTTCTTCAAAATAATAACCGAAAAAGTGACTTCAGATAATAACCTAGAGGCTAGGGCAGGAGGAATGAATAACAAAGGGCAGGAGGAATGACATTGTGCTGGTTTCTGGACATGAGAAAGTGTAGGACTTGCTGACGGCTGCTGCCAGTGATGGCAGCTGCTGAAAGTACAACAAAGTATAATTCACTGGAAGATGATCCAGAGGCTGCTGGCAAAACACTTTCTTCTGCCATCTGCCAAAGTCCATTCCCCTGGCTCCTCAATGCTGGTGCTGTAATGGTTTCTACATCCCATGTGACATATATGTTTTATATTGATGAAGTGTAAACTGGAAATACTCTTGCAAGAGAGTCCTGAAATTTAATGTTTAGGATTCCAGTTTACATGATGCTTAGTAGAGTTTTGAAAGGAAAAAAGATGCAGATATAAGAACAGACCTTACAGCACTGTTCATTTCTTGGTGTGAATTTCATTCTTATCCAGCCTTCTAAATTACAGTTACACAGCAGCATACTTCTGCCTACTAAGATGTAATTATCTCTTTCACACTTGAAGACACACTCACCCTTTTCCCCAAAATGGAAAAACACTCATCAATTCATCACCTAACTATCCTTGTTAGTTTGTATCCATTTCGGAATGACGTGATTCCTCTTCCAGTTCAATCATAACCTCACTTAGAAAATACATAATCGAAAAACCAAATTATAAAAGGAACCACCAATGACATGCTTCATTTGAAACCTTAGAGAGAAGGAGCAAAGAAAAAAGATTAGTGGATGCCAGTATTCACATAAAAAAGAAAAACTATGCATACTTACTGTAGTCTTTATTGCTCCAACCATCCATAACATATTTGTTAATTATTTTTAAATCTATTGTATATGCTATTTTTTCCGTATAAGCAACATAGCTGGATAGAGCTCTTCATCTGACAAGCAAATTCAATGTTGTTAATTAATCATATGGTACCAAATAATTAAATCTGTATTTGCTTTGGTCTGGCTTGAGTTTTACCATTTGACATAGTTGTAACTTACTGAGAATTGATGCATGGAAAATGAGTTCTTGGTAATTTCATGTCTGGAAATATATATTATACATGTAAACTTTATTGATCATTTTATTGGATTTATAATTGTCAACTATAAATAATTTTCTATACATTTCTCTTTAAAATGTATTTTTACAAAAAGTAAATTTGTAACTGTCTGTTTTATCTCTGTCCCTCTAGAATTTTAAAAGTAACTTCTAACACTTATGGTGGATTTATTTTTTAATATTATCTGGGATAATTTTAAGTGTGTAATGTTGATGATATTCCTTTAACAACATATTCATATGATGCTATCCTTTTAATAGAAAGGGGGAAAATCCTATTCCTTTATTAAAGGCAGTGTCAGGTCCCCTAACAAACTGTTACCTCAAAATGACTCAATAACAACAAATTACTGCCACTGAGTTTGAACTGACTCATAACTGACCCTCCAAATCATTTTCAGAGGCTGTAAATTTCATGGGAGGAGAATGTTGTCATTGTTGTTATGTGCCATCGAGTCTCTTGTGACTCATAGCGACCCTATAGCCCTAACCTCTGCTCTATCCTGTGCCAATGATGCTATCTCTGACACACACATCCCAATTACCCCAGTCACTGAATCAACCCACTTCATAGATGGTCTTGCTCTCCGACACCATCCTTCCTCCCTCCCAAGCATAATGGCCCTCTCCAAGGACCTGTCCTTCCTTACACCATGTACAAAGTATGTCAGACACAGCATCAGAATCCTTGCCTCCAAGAAAAAGCCTGGTTTAACCCTCTCCAGGATGAATCTGTTTGTTTTCTTGGTAGTTCATGGTGTATTCAATACTCTTCTCCATAACCACAGCTCAAAAGCATCAATTCTCCAGCACCACAGCTCAAAGGCATCAGTTCTTCTATCCTCCATACTCATTGTCCAACTCTCTGATGCATAACAAGTGATTGCAAAGACCATAGCCTGTATCATATGCACCTTAGTCTCCAAAGTGAAACCATTGTTCTTCAGTACCCTGGAGAGGTCCCTAACAGCAGACTTTCCCATCACATTATGTCTTAATTTCCTGGTTTCTGGTGCCAAGAGTGTTGACCGTGGAGCCAAGTAGACTAAAGTTGTCAACAGTCTCAATCTCTTCACCATCCATCTTGATGCTGCCAAATGGTCCAGTGGTAAGAATCTTTGTCTTCTTGACATTGAGCCTCAATCCATACTGAAAACTGCAGTCCTTGACCCTCTGCAGCAAGTGCATCAGGTCATCCTCAGTTTCAGCAAGCAGGGTTGTGTCATCTGCATAACGGAGATTGTTAATAGATCTTCCACCAATCCTGATGCCACACTTCTTCTCATAGAGCCCAGCCTATTTGGGTTTCTTTTTTTTCTCCAATGGAGCATTTGGTGGATTCAAATCACTTGCCTTTGGGTTGGCAATGCAACTCCTTAGACACTAGGCCAACAGAGATGCCTAATATAGACTTTGGTATATCTAGCTGTTAACTTTTAAATATGTTATTTTGAAAATACCTACATGTATGGAAGAAAAGATAATTCACATTTTTGTAAGATACAGAATACTATCTTTGATGTTAAAGGTTTACTGTTAAAAATGTCTTTTCTAGCCATTGATTAACTTTTTATTTTGTACTGAAGAATTTATTGTATTAAAGAGAGAGGATTAAAGTGTGATATCAGCCTCATCCTATAAGAGGCTTATATAAGCACATGATACCTGAATGCTAGCTTTTTTTTGGAATGCAACTGGCAGTCTAGAATACTCACCAGTCTCTGAAACATCAGCTTACTTCAACTACTATTGTGTGTCATTCCTTGAATCTCTGTGACACCCTACAGTGATTCAACAAACCCAAGAGATATAGAGGAGGAATGGGGAAGTGATTGAAGAAAAGATTGCTATGTCAGAAATAATGGAGTTATACAGAACAAACATTTGGAACACTGTTGATTTGTTGATTCTGCATTTCTAGTAATTAGCCTGCTACTAATGTTGTTGAGTCAAGCATGACTCATAGTGACCCTATGAACAAAAGGCCTAAAGCCTTTCTATAAATATTGACATTTATCAAAGTTCATAGTTTCCAGAGGCATGTTGTTTAGGAAGTGGATGCCATTCCTGCTTCCAAGCTACTAATTTTAGCAACACGAATTATGAATACAATTGGTGCCAAAGTGTTGGGATTTGATGCAAAAGTTCAGGCTTTCTGTAATGTGGCTTTGGAGAAAAGAGGGTAAGTTAAGGAATGATAAATCTTTGGCCTCTGGTTGGGATAAAAAACAAACATGGAATAATACAGCTATTAGGTTACAGCCAAGGCAAAATTTACTCACAGGATATGAATTTAGTGGACCTCACTTCTAAGAGACGTTTTGGATGCAGAAAGAAATATGGAGTGATAGTGAAAGAGGGAAACATAATTCATTGTTTTCTGCTCTTATTGGTGGAAGCAAATGCAAGAAAAAAGAATGTAAGAAATAATATTGCTAATATAAAAACAAAACAAAACAAAGTCCTACCAGGACAGATTTGTACCCCTTAATCTCAAAGTGTACATGAGAAGGGAAAAAACCCAGTATGGGAGCAACCAAGAATAACCGTCTAAATTGTGATCACCAAAACTGTAGTTGGGAAGGCAGTTGGGCAAGATTAAGAAACTATTGTACCTCACTCAGCATAATGTCCTCCAGGTTCACCCATTTTGAATAATATTGCATGAGTTCCTTGTTTTTCAATGCAGCATAGTATTCCATTGTGCGAATATA
>NW_006399850.1:12002070-12004485 GCF_000299155.1 Elephantulus edwardii
AAAAAAAAAAAGAAAAAGAAACTATTGTAAGCAGGGGATAAGGCACAGAGGAAGTCTGTAGATCTTAATTGACATCTTCCTGAGGAGCCATTACTAAAATGGATTGTTGTTGTTGTTGTGTATGGTGGGATTAGAACTGGCTAATAGCTGACCCTTCTTTGGGTTTTCAGAGGCAGTTAATCACACCGAAGGAGACTACCCATTCTTCTCCCATAGAGCAGCTGGTAGATTTGAACCTTGTTCCTTCGGGGTTGCAGCACAGATTCTTACCATTAAAGTTCCCCAAAAATGAATTGTAAGAGTTACACATTTAAGGGTATAGTCTGTAATTATTAATTAATAATAAAGAAGTACATTTAGGCTAATACAAAACCCACAACTACACAAAGAATAGTCACAAATGGAATTCTAAGATACAGTTACATAACAGATTAACCTAGAGGGGACGTTTACTTTGACAGAGTGGAAATGTGATTAGGTTTGCTTATCTTTTCATGGGGAAATTGTCCCTCTCCTCATCTAAGTAATAAGTGGAAACTCCAGAGGAACAGTTGATGTTCTGCATATGCAAATCATGTTGGAATGGATTTATTGCTTTGAAGAAATTCATCCAATGAGCGTGCCTCTTATGGAGGCCATGGCTAACTTGATATCACGGAAACTACTCCAACATGGGCACCTCATGTAGCTTTGCTACTGGAGAATAAGGCACCAGTTGTAGAAGATGTGTGAACTATAGAAATTACTTCCTGTTATGAGTTCTCAGGAAACAAGGAACATCAGGGTGATTCCTAAGAAAATTGGGAAAATATTTAGCCTAGCAGGTTGAGATTTTTAGATGGTTCCTTGAGAATGCGATAAAAATAGTGGGCATTCATGAAGTTGAGACAAACGTTCCAAGGCACGACTACAGGTTGAGTGGACCAGTGATTATTCCCTCTGTTCTCTCCCGAGATCAGAAAGGCCTAAAGAAATCAGTTCTATGAATCCCAATCATGAGATAATTAGAGATAGGAGCCCTCACCCAGAATCACTGAAGCAGAAGCTCAGATAGTTAATCAAGATATGAATGGACGTGAAGCCAAGATCATATGGTCGAAGCCCAGCAGAGTATGAGGCTATATGCTCATGTATGGGCAACATGGCCTGAAGGTGGAAAAGAAACCTTCTTGGAGATTTTAGACACAGGGATCCAGTGTACTGTATTCCCCAAACCTATTGATAAAATCTTGAAAATATCTAAATTTATATTAGGAGGAAATGGAAAGAAAGAAATTGAAAAGACAAAATTGAAACTCCAGCTGAAAATTTGAAAATAGAAACAGATGTTGTAAGAAGTAATTGCATCTCCTTTACCTGAATTTATTATTGATACGGATGTCGTTATTGTAATGTGCCATCAAGTGGCTTGTGACTCATAGCGACCCTATGAGCCCTAAACACTGCTCTGTCCTGTGCCAATATCACTGTTTCTGACACACCCACCCCCGATTACCCCATAGAGGGTCTTACTCTCCTGTGCTGTCCCTCTCCAAGGACTGATCCCTTCTTGCAACATGTCCAAAGTATGTCTGACAAAGCCTCAAAATCTTTGTCTCCAAGGAGTAGCCTGGTTTAGCCCTCTCCAGGATGAACCTGGTTGTTTTCTTAGCAGTCCATGGTACATTCAATACTCTTTCCCATCACCACAGCTCAAAGACATCAATTCTCCTTCCACTTTCCCTAGTCACTGTCCAACTCTCTGATGCATAACAACTGATTGCAAAGACTATGATGTGTATCAGAAACACCTTAACCTCCAGCGTGACACCATTGCTCTTCAGTAGTTTGGAGAGGTCCCTAACAGCAGACTACTATTGAATTGTATCCTTTAATTTCCTGGCTGCTGATGCCAAGAGTGTTGACTGTGGAGCCAAGTGAACTAAAACTGTGAACAATCTCAATCTCTTCACCATCCATCCTGATGCTGCCAATTAATCCAGTGGTGATAATCTGTTTTCTTGATATTGAACCTCAATCCTTATTGAAGGCTGTAGTCCTTGGCCCTCTTCAGCAAGCACTTCACATCCTCCTTAGTTTGAGCAACCAGAATTTGTCATCTGCATAATGGAGCAACACAACCCTGCTTGATACCGATGTTGCCGTTGTTATATGTCATCGAGTCGCTTGCAACTCATAGCGACCCTATGTACAACAGCCCTAAACTCTGTTCTGTCCTGTGCCAATCGCACCATCTCTGACACTAACATACCGATTACCCCAGTCACTGAATCAATCCACCTCATACAGGGGCTTTTTCTCCTGTGCCGTCCCTCCACCCTACCAAGCATGATGTCTTTCTCCAAGGACCGGTCTCTCCTTATAACATGTCCAAAGTATGTTAGACAGAGCCTCCAAATCCTTGCCTCCAAGGAG
>NW_006399850.1:12005700-12036841 GCF_000299155.1 Elephantulus edwardii
CTTGAACTTCTTCTTTCATCACCATAGGCTCTTGCTCATATGTTGTTTCATGAAATTCTTCTGTGTCTGCCAATTCCTTTAGATACAGTGACTCAGTATATTCTTTCCATCTTCTTCTAATACTTCCTGGATCATTTAACATTCTGCCGAAAGCATCTTTGATTATAGCAACTCGAGGTTTGAATTTGTTCTTCAGTTCCTTGAGCTTAAGAAATGCTGAGCGAGTTCAGCACTTTTGGTTTTCTAACTCCAACTCCTTGCATATTTCATTTAATATTTTGCTTTGTCATCTCATGCTGCCTTTTGAAATCTCCTATTAAACTCTTTAGTATCTTGAATTCTTCCTTGTGCTTTGGCTTCTCTTCAGTCCAGTGGAATTTTCAGTCTCTTCTGGCATCCATTTTGGTCTTCTCTTCGTCTTCTGTCTTTGCGATGACCGTTTGTACTCTCTCTGGATGATACCTTTGATATCCTCCCACAATTTGTCTGGTATTATTAATGTTCAAATCCTCAAACCTGTTCCTGAGATGGTTCTGAAATTCAGGTGGGATAGACTCAAAGTCTTATTTTGGTTCCTGTGGATTTGGTTTAATTTTCCTCAACTTCAGCTTGAACTTGCATATGAATAGTTGGTGGTCTGTTCCACAGTCAGCTCCTGGCCTAGTTTTCCCATCTGATATTGAGCTCCTCCAGTGGTTCTTTCCGCAGATGTAATCGATCTGATTTCTACATATACCATCAGGTGAAATCCATGTATATAACCTGCGTTTATGTCTCTTAAAAAGCGTATTTGCTATGAATGAAGTCATTGATGTGCAACACTCAATCATTCTCTCTTCAGCTCCATTTCTTTCACCGAGTCCATGTTTTCCAACTACTGAATCTTCCTCTTTGTTCCCTACTTTTTCATTCCAGTCACCCATCATTATCAATGCATCTTGATTGCATGTTCGATCAATCTCGATTGTAAAAGTTGGTAAAAATCTTCTATCTCCTCTTCCTTGGCTCTGGCTGTTGGTGCATATATTTGAATGATAGTGGTATTCACTGGACTTCCTTGTATAGTATGGATATTATCCTGTCACTCACAATATTGTACTTCAAGATGGATCTAGCAATGACTTTTTTAACTATAAAAGCAACTCCATTTTTTCTCACCTTTTCATCTCCAGAGTAATATATCATATGATCATCCGACTCAAAATGCCCCATGCCAGTCCATCTCATCTCACCAATGCCTAGTATGTCAATATTTATACATTCCATTCTTTCCTTAGCAATATCTAATTTTCCTACATTCATGGTTCTCACATTCCATGTCCCAATCACTAGTGTCTGCTTACAACTGTTCCTCTTCCTTTGTATTTCCATACTTGAAAGCTCAACCTCAGTTGCCCTTTCTGTTATCTACATGTGTTCTGTTGTACATAGGGTTTTCAGAGGCCTGCTATTTCAGTAGTTGATGGCCAATACTTTTTCCTAGTGTGTCTTAATCTGAATGTTCAGATTTAGAGAAGTATCAGACATATTATCATTTTACAGAAAAAGTGAAAGATATATCCCTTATGGTGGAGTTAACCATTAGTATCATTGTTGTCCATGCTTTTGGCACACGTGTCTTTACCCACTTATTTCCCAGCTCCAACATCCACCAGGATACCCATCCACTTCTACCCACTCCCTTCACATCTGTCTCCGATTGTCCAGCCCTTGATCTGATAGTTTATATCTGAAGCTTCCTTGGCTTCTGTGATTCCAAACATGTCAGCTTCTGGTAGTTTCTTATGTTATGACCAGTGTCTCTGAAGTTTAGTGATAATGTTTCCCGAGCGAAGGTGATGTGTGCTGTAGAACTTGTGTGTAGATAGGTTTTTCTATCGGACCCGAACATATTCCACACTGTTTTGGGGTCTTCAGTGTTACTATGTCTAAATTGGGAGCACTCCCTCTAACAAATATTGTAATACTGAGTGCATGCAGTGTGCCCTAAGTCCAGTGTTAATAGGACATACTAAATGAGAACCATTAGAATTTCCTGAGCCCACTCATGATGTTAATTTGAATCAACATGAAATACTTTGTGCGAAACAAAAAAGAAATAATTGCCTTTATTAAAGAAATGTTGTTAAATGCTGGAGTATTTGTGCTGACAAATTCTCTATATAACAATTAGGTATGGCCTATAAAAAAGGCAGATGACTTATGGGGAATAGCTACCTCTAGAATATTGAGGCCTAAATAAAGTAGTGTCACCTATGGCTTCAGCAGTCTCAGGCATGGTAAAAGCAGTACAGAAAATAGAGTAGACCAAAGGAAACTGGTGAAATGATAGATCTTGAATTTTTTTTCCTCCATGTCCATCTCAGAAAAGAGTCAGCAACAGTTAACTTCCACATGGAAAGGACCTCAGATTACCTTTACAGTCTTACCACAGAGCTCTTTGAATTTGCTAGCCTACTGACATAGTCTATGGACCTAGCATGCACAGATATATGAATAAGTGCAAAAGGGTTACGGGCTTGAGGATCAGGGAGTCATTAGGACTTTTACCTATTGACTTGGCTCAATGTGGTAGCTAAGACTGAGTGAAGGGACAGGTTGATCTGGGACACAGGAAGAAGTATGGACTCCTGAGTTTGCATTTGATGCCCATTTAAACCTACAAACTAATACCTGGAGATGAGTTGCTCTGGGATCCCCATTCTTCTCAGTGTTAGCCGCAACTTGTTATGATCCACAGAGGCAAATGACTTTGCATAGTCAGTAAAGTAGAAACACTTTTTTATATTCTTAATTTTTAGCAATGATACATCTGACATTAACAGCACTATCTCTATTGGCACAGCTCTTCTAAACCCTTCTTGAACTTCTGACAATCCCCTACCTATGCACTGCGCTAGCTGTTTTTGAATGATAATGTTCATCAGTATTTTGGTAATGGGTATCGTGGGTAATTTTGCATGCCTTGAGGAATTATCATTGTTCTGGGAAAAAATAAATTTGGAATGTAAATAATAAAAAAGTAAAGTAAAGAAGTATATTGATAATCAGTGAGAATTAATCCAAAGTTAGAGAATCTTCAAGTTATTGTTCAGTGATATTACTACAGAGGAGTCACTAAACAGTCAAGTTAATGAGATGATTTGATAAATAAATGTAAATCAACTTGTAGCCTCAGTCATATAATCTTTGTCCAATGACCTTCTGGACTAAGGAACTACCACATAAAAAATTAAGCTCCTGAAAAAGCTGGCTCTATTTTCACCAGTGCTGATTTTGTTAAGGCCATTGATGGATAGCCACATTTTGCTTCATAAAACAAATCAACAAATTCATTACGTTAAGCTCCTTCTTGAAAAGGATAATAATTCATTCTAACTATTCTAACTATAGTGCTCACATGTATTTCAAGTATGTTCATTTTTTACTACCAGTATTCCCTAAACCATCCCAATTGTCATAATGTCCACAAAATATTTTCTCAGTGTATGTGAAATAAGTAACTGTAAAGACAATTTGCGTATTCAATGTCCTGGTGTCACCTTGAAACACAAAAGTTTCCAGATTTTGAAGAGTTGAGATAGTCTTTGGAATCAACTCAATGAAAGTGAGATTTCATGTTTGTTTGAATAATTGTTGTTAAGTGCCATTGAGTCACTAGCAATTTATAATGACACTATGTACAACATCTCTGAACTTAGGTCTATCGTGAGCCAACCTCATTGTCTCTGACACACCCACCCCAAACCCCAGGCACTGACTTATTCCATCTTATCCAGGGTCTTCCTCTCTTGTGCTGTCACTTACAAGCATAATGTTTATCTTTAAGGACTGAGCTCCCCTTGCAAAATGTCCAAGTTATGTCAGACAGAGCATCAGAATACTTGTCTCCAAGGAGCAGCCTGTTTTCACCTTCTCTAGGACAAACTTGTTTGTGCTCTTAGCAGTCCATGGTGTGTTCAATACTCTTATCCAGCACCGTAACTCAAACACATCAATTTTTCTACTACCATCCCTAGTCATTATCCAGATCTCTGATGCATGGCAAATAATTGCAAAGACAATGGCCTGGATCAATCACACCTTATTCTCTAGACTGATATCATTACTCTTCAGTATCCTGGTGAGGTCCTTGACTGCAGATTTTCCCAATGCAATTCACCTTTTGATTTCATGGCTGCTGATACTAAGAGTGTTGATTCTGAGCCAAGGAAACTGAAGTTGTTAACAAACTCAATCTCACTTTTTGCCTTGGTGCTTCCCTTTAAGCAAGATGGTCACCAGCAGCTCAACTGGAGTCACCCTCGGAAATTTAGCCAGGGTTCCCGCTCTTTCCACGTGTGCTCAAACCAACACAAACTGATTCGGAAATATGCACTATGTGCCACCAGTGTTTCCTTCAGTACGCTAAGGACTTTATAAAATTGGACTAAGTGATCTTCCTTGATTGGCCTAGCTGAGACCTCTACTTGGACAAAAACAAGATCAACACTGCAAATAAAATAAAGTTTCAGTTATGATAATGTGAAAAAAAAAACCTCCCCCCAAAATCTCAATCTCTTCACCACCATAATGCTGTCAATTATTTCAGTGATGAAAATATTTTTCTTGATGTTAGCTTCATTAATAACCAATTCATTTCATTTACAATAAATGTGAAATAAATTATTTTAATACTACTTTTTCTCCTCCTGTACAAGTAAGATACTATTTGATGGCACACACACACACACACACACAAAATAATAAATTCTTTTTTTTAAAAGTTACAAAAAAATACTACTTTTTAAGATCCTTCTTTGCATTGTAGACGTCTCAGTTTAATTTAAAATTTTCATATGGAAAATAAAACCTACTCAATTAACTAGTTCTTTAAATATATCAAATACTTTACAGATCCAACTAGGCAGTTAGTTACTTAATTTTGACACTTCTCCTAAGTATCTCTGGTATTCTAGCCCACACTAGTTGTGCTTCTAACTTAAAAGCATGGAGTGAGTCTACAGTGGTTTGAACCCACCAAGAGTTCTGTATTAGATAAATGTGTAGTCTCCTTTCTTTATTATTTACGCCTCAAAGATCCAACGAAGATTTACCATGAATTAGAATTAACTCAATGACAATGAGTAATACATGTTGTTGTTGTTATTGTTATGTGCCGTTGAGTTGTTTGCGACTCATAGCGACCCTATGTACAACAGCCCTAAACCGTGCTCTATCCTGTGCCAATCTCATTGCCTCTGACACACCCATCCCGATTACCACAGTCACCGAATCAATCCACCTCATAGAGGGTCTTCCCCTCCTGCGCTGTCCCTCTACTCTGCCCAGCTTGATGTCCCTCTCTAAAGACCTGTCTCTCTTTACATGTCCAAAGTATGTCAGACGAAGCCCCAGAATCCTTGTCTCCAAGGAACAGCCTGGTTTAATCCTCTCTACGATGAATCTGTTTGTTTTCTTGGCAGTCCATGGTACATTCAATACTCTTCTCCAGCACCACAGCTCAAAGGCGTCAATTCTTCTATCCTCCCTAGTCATTGTCCAACTCTCTGATGCATAACAAGTGATTGCAAAAACCATGGCCTGTATCAGGCGCACCTTAGTCTCCAGAGAGACACTGTTGCTCTTGAGTACTTTAGAGAGGTCCCTGACTGCAGACTTTCCCATCGCAATACGTTTTTTTATTTCCTGGCTACTGGTGCCCAGAGTGTTGACCGTGGAGCCGAGCAAACTGAAGCTGTGAACAATCTCAATCTTTTCGCCATCCATTATTATATAATTCAGATGTCCATGAGTGAAATATTTATTTTTGTATGATTCAAAATGCATTTAAGAAAAATATAATGAGGTATTTGAAACCATATTCATTCTTTTGTCTATAGTTGAATATGACTTGTTGTCGTTGTGCCATCAAGTGGCAACTGACCCTCCTACTGATATTCTGAGGCTATAAATAGCAGGCATGAAGAAGACTCATATTTCTCCTGTGGAGCAGCTTGTGGATTTGAACCATGAAAATGTGGCCTAGGAGAAAGTCATTATGCCTTAAAACTTTTTGTTTGACTATCAAAATAACTTCCTGAAGAATATATTTACAGCTATAAACATGCTATTTCCTATTGATCTCAAAACTCTTTTCTTTTGTAATAAAGAAATAGTGTCTTAACATTTGTGAGATTTAAACTTGAGAATAAATGAAAACTTTATAATTAAATATAGTGGTCTAGTGAATAAAATAATCGTAAGAAACTAATTTAAACAAAGCAGAATTTCAAGTCAAATATGAGAGCATGATTCTTGTATTTCTATTTAAATGTTAATGCACATTGTCACACTTAAAAGAACTTGATATTAAGAATGATCTGCACTCTAATTATGGGACAATTTTTGCCATTAGATATTTCATCGCCATGGATACAATATTATCTTTTTTAGTGTCTAGGAAGAGAATATGTTTCTAAAGGGCTATTTGTGTTTTATGCAAGTTCTTAATCTTATACTTTTTCTCAAAATCCTACTGCTTAGTGGGGGGAAAAAATTACTGTCTTCCAATGGAATGAAGCAGTGGTTCTCAGTGGAAAGAATCAACTCTGCTTGCTAAAGGAAAGCAAAGCTATCATCATTAGGATTTGCCTAAAGTGAGAGATGGAAAACAAACAGCTATCTCTTAGAGAAAAAGGACAGCCAGAGGAGCCAGGTGCTCCTTGGAGGTAAAGATGGCAAAGCGCCCTACCACAAGCTTTGAGTATGTAGGAGGCACTATTCTTTAAGAATCTTTGAGTAATCTAGGAGGCACTATTTGAAAAGGGGTGTAATGCATGGAAAGGTGGAAGGTCAATGAAAGAGAAGACCCTCAACTAGGTGGATTGTGATAATGTCTGCACTAATGAACACAGTGTGTCAGGAATGATGACGATGGCATAGGGTTGGACTGGATTCAGATTCATTATTTGTAGGATAGCTATGAGTCATACTTGACTCAATGGCACATAACAAAAACTATATATAGATATGAATGTAGATATTGATATGAATAAGCTTCCTAAGCATTTGATGAAGAGAAATCTAGAGACAAGGTGGGGGGTAAGAAGCCACATTAGTTTTGTTCTACTAAAAGTTATGTTCAGTATAGGTTTTATTAAATCTTATTTTACTAATATTTATTCCCAGTGTAAGTTGTCATCTCTGATATTCTACCCTCATCTTCTAAATGGAATACAATTTCTAACATTGCATTTTGGGGAAAAAAATAATGTTTAGGCTAGGACTTCTGTCGGATTTAATACACACATTTTTTTAGAAAAGTTAAAAATTCCAGTTATGCAAAGTAAATAAAAAATAAATACAAATAGCAAATAGAAGTTTTTCTTGTTAAAATTCAGATGGCAAAATATATAGCAAATTAACTATTTTGACAAGTAGGGTTTGATGACACAGATTCTGTTCTTCAAGTTATACAAACTTTCTCATCATCCTCTTTTGAATTGTGTTTCTACCTCTAACATGAACTCGTGGCCATATAAAATTCTTCTCTATCATTTCTAGCTGTGATTGTGAATTTGATCTCATATAGATAATAGATTTCTAGCTCTAAAGGTTGTGGAGGAAAGAAATCATAGAGCAGTAGTGCAGACAAAAATGAAGTAATTATTGCCAAACTTCAAATATATGTTACTACTCTTATATTGTGGTAAAAAGCTGCAATCCCGAAGGAAAGAGGTTTGAATCTATCAGCAGCTTCTCTGGAGAAGGATAGACAATTTCCTCCCATTGAATTAACTCCTTCTGAAAATCCACTGGAGGGTCAGCTATGGGTTGTTTCTGACTCAAACGTACACAACAACAACTTACATTGTTAGAAAAAGGAATTGGTTTTGAAATTAAAAGTTCTGGATTTAAATTTTAACCTTATATTAACTCTGTAACCTTGAGCAACCTGAACATACACACAAATTGCTTCATAAAACTGTAATATTTTAAAGGCCTAAATTCCTCTTAGGGATGTTTTGAGGTGGGAAAATGTAGGAAATGAGCACTCGACATATTTTTTTTTTAAAAAACTGCAATGCATGTTTTAGAATGGTATTCTTAGAGAAAGTAATATTGTGAAGCATCTGTGAGATTCAACATTTAGAAAAAACTGCACAAACGGTACACTTTAGAATCAAATGCCATGTATTTTAGTTCTACTAATTTATGCTTTTTTATAAAGTGAAAAGTGTTTGTCAATGAAAAATAGTGGCAAGTATCACTGAATTTGAAAGACATAAGTCTGCAATTGACAGATTTGTTCTACTTACAATTAATTTGAATGTTGAGACTATTTTCTCACATATGGGAACTAGAAAAAACACATTCTAGAAGGTTGTATTACATTACTGTTAAATTGCATAAAGAACTAATAGAGTTTCATACACATAGAGTGGGCTTAGTAAACTTCCATTTATTTTATCTGCCAAAAATAATAAACTCAACTGTAAAACTCTAAGGTACATAATGTTACATATAAAAAGATGCATACCATTAAAAGCAATTTGAAGTGCAGAAAAATGCAAATTTATTTAGTAAATATGTCTTAGAACATTCCTATAGAAGATGTTAGAAGACTATTCAATGATTATAATAATTACAAGTTTTATCAGTATTAGAGGCAATAATTTTTTTCTTCTTCAACAAAGCTTAATGTTGTATGTATTGTCAATATAAATCATATTTTTTATCCTAGTTCTGATCATCTTTCCCTGAAAAAATTTGATTTGGAGAAGTTATAATTTCTAAAGAATCAATTACCACCTTCATTGAAAACAAATACTCTGTTTCCCACTAAGGTGGTGCTTTTTAAGCCTTTAACCAATTCTGAAATCCATCCTGTGACAATGATTACAATCTTAGAAATGAGGAGCAGGCTGGGAACTCTGCCACTGTGTGCTCTCATTATCTGAGAGGGTTGCCAAGTGCTTTGTTCACAGTTCAAAGAGGCACAAAGTGCACCATCTTGCAGTTTTTGCTTAAAAAATAATCTTGAAATATTTCCCTTATGCTGTTTCATTGCTTGCTTTTTAAAAATGGGTTTCAATTAAATATTAATTAGAAAAAGACTATCTACAAAATATTATACAATAAAAAACATAATGACACAAATGCAATACACCTACTCTCTTAGATCAAGAGTTTTCACATTATGAGTAGTGTATAAATAATGATTATAAATGGATGCCTTTGAGCTATGGTGATGCAGAAGGGTGTTGAATATGCCATGGACAGCTAGAAGAACAAACAAGTCGGTCCTGGAGAAGGTGAAACCAGACTGCTCCTTGGAGCCAAGGATTCTAAAGCTTTGTCTGACCTACTTCGGACATGTTACAAGAAGGGATTGGTCCTTGGAGAGGGGAGAGGGACACCATGCTTGGGAGAGGGAAGGAACAGCTCAAGAGAGGAAGACCCTAGATGAGATGGATTAATTCAGTCATGTGTCAGAGACAATAAGTTTGGCACAGGATAAATCAAGGTTTAGGGTTCTTGCACATAGGGTTACAATGAGTTGCAAGTGACTCAATGGCACATAACAATAGCAACAACAACAACAATGGATATTTAAAAATTCTAATATGTAAATTTTAAAAAAAATTTAAAAAGTATTACAAATTTAAACATCCAACAGATATGTTTTAATTTCTGATATCTTTTCATTTCTCCAATTTTATTCCTTCTTCTAAATTCTGCAAGGAAACCATCTTTTGTTAAGTTACTATTCTCTGTTTCTTAAGTCACTATTTCTTAAAGAATTTATTCTTTGCTCATTTTGTTCACAATTGTGTGAGCTGGATTTAGATAACAATGAGCTATGGGTTGGAAGCCTCTTGTTTAGAGTCAATCAGGACCTGGTGGAAAGCCTTTGTGTTTAAAAGTAAGTGGAGCCCTCAGACCTGCAGCCCTCAGGCCTAGGCCTGGTTTTAATTATAATTGGGACAAACATTATTTTAAGTAGTAGAGCACTGGTCCCTCAATTTGCTGTAATGAGGTAACTTTGGATTTCTATGATGCCGAACACTGTGCCACTAGTGTGTCAAATGCCGTAATCGTTACCCATGGAAGTGAGTGAGTGTTGGAGTTCCCATATTCAGATAGGCCTGGAAACAGCCACTTCATAAACTCTGGAAACAACGAACTTACAGAAACAATAGATATAGAATATAGTTCAAATCTTTTGTTCATAGAGTCACTATGAGTTGTGCTGGATTCAATAGTACTTACGAACAACAGTAGCATTGATTTTCTCTTGGTCACAGTTTACCCCTAGAATTTCTCTTGGTCACTGTGTAACTCAAGAATTATAATAATTACCCATTCTCCTTGGGTGTATAGGAAAATAAATTTCTACACACACACACAACAACCAAAACCCAAAAACATCTAAAACACCCCAAAACAAAAAACATCTAAATTTAGATCTGTCTATCTACACTTATTGTTGCTGTGTACTGTGGAGTTGGGACTGACTCATAGCTGATATTCCAGTGGGTTTTCAAGGCACTAAATCACAAGAAAGAAGATTGTCCATCTTGCTCTCATGGAGCAGTTTATGGCTTTAAACCACACGCCTTTGCATTTGAAACACAATTTCTTACTATTAATAGGCCATAGCTCCCTCATGTACATTTACTTATTTTAAAAATCATTACTAAAATGATTCTAAGAGTGATATCAATTTATGATCACATTAGCAGAGACTGACTTATCTTTGCTAGTATTTAACACCAATATTGGGAGACATTTCATTCTTTATATTTTGAGTGTCAAGGAGGGCATTTATTTCATTCAATCTAAGTTTTTAATTGCTTTCTGATTATAAGGTTGAATCTAATTTCATAGGTTTTTGTGACTCTTTCTGTAGGCTGAGCAAATTATCCAAGAATCTGGACTCTATAAAGAGGAGTGTGGCATCAGTATGAGAGGGAGACCCATCAAAAAATCTGCATTATACAGATGATATAACCTTGCTTTCTGAAAGGGAGGAGGACTTGAATCACTTTTTGCAGAAGATCAAAGAATGCAGCCTTCAGTATGGATTGCATCTGAATGTTAAGAAAACAAAGGTTTGTTTACAACTGGACCAATAGATAGCTTCATGATGGATGGAGACGAGATTGAACTGTCAACAACTTAATCTTATTTGGGTACACAATTACCACTCCTGGAACCAGCAGCCAGAAAATAAGCAGATACATTGCACTGCGGAAATCTGCACTTAGAGACCTTTCTAAATTATTGAGGACTAATGATGTCAGGGTGGAGACTATGGTATGCCTGATTCGGGCCATAGTCTTTGCATTTGCATGTTATGTGTCGGAGAGCTGGACAGTAATGAGGGATGATAGAAAGAGAATGGATGCCTTCAAGCTGTGGTGCTGGAGAAGAGTGTTGAATATACCGTGGACTGCTAAGAGAACAAACAAGTTCGTCCTGGAGAGAGTGAAAACAGCTGTTCCTTGGACGCAAGGCTTCTGAAGCTTCATCTAACATACCTTGGGCATGTTGAAAGGAGGGACCAATGCTTGGAGAAGGACATCCTGTTTGGGAGAGTAGGAAAGTGCATGAGAGGAGGACACTTGATGAGATGGATCAATTCAGTGATTGGAGTGATGGGAGTAGGTATGTCAGGTACAGTGAGTTTGGCCTAAGCTAGAGCAGGGTTTATCTCGTACATAGGGCCGCTATGAGTCATCAGCGACTCTATGGTACATAACAACAACAATAATGATGTCAATTTGAGGACTAAGATGCATGTAATTAAGGCCATAGTATTTCCGGTCACTTGCTATACATCTGAGCGCTGGACAATGAATAATGATGACAGAAGAAGAACTGATGCCTTTGAGATGTGGTTTTGGAGAAGAGCACTGAATATTTCATGGACCGCCAATGCAACAGACAGATATGTCTTGGAGAGGGTACAGCCAGGTACTCTTTAGAGGCAAGAATTAGGAGACTTCACATCACACACTTTGGACATGTTGCTAGAAAGGGCTATTCCTTCGAGAGGGACATGATGCTGAGAAAGGTAGAGGATTGTTGAAGGAGAGGAAGATCGTCCACCAAGTAGATTGACACAGTGCCAGGTGCTATGGACTTTAATGTGTTGGCAAGTGTGAAAATGGCACAGAATAGAACAGGGTTCAGACCTTTTGTTCATAGGGTCTCTATGAGTCATACTCAAATTGACGGCATGTGACAACAACATGTGATTCCTTTCCTGTGAAGTACTTCTTTGTAATTTTTCTTTTCCTTTTCTTCATATATTTTGATGTTGTCTATTGTTCTGTTACAAGAGTTCTTGTTTCCTTTTTTCATGACTTTAAAAATATTAGTATTGACTTGCAAACAAAATTAATTCATATACATGGTGTTTCACACAGTCCTCAATCACAGTGTGTTTCATATGATCATTCACATACATTTTGTTTTATAAAATTAATCATCTTGATCTATGCCCACTTTCACCACTTCTTTTCAGGGTCATTTTATTGCAGGAAATTCACAAAACTAAACAGCAAGCAATAAATACTGGTGAGGATGTGGAGAGTTAGGAATTCTCATATACTTTTGGTGAGATTTTAAAATAGTACAACTCTGGAAGGCGGTTTGGCATTTCCCCAAAAAGCTAAACATAGAAATTTCTTGTGGCTCAGCTATTCATACCTCAGTAAAAGGAAAACTGAGACACAAATAGAGATTTGCACACTGATGTTCATAGCAGCATTATTCACAATAGCTAGAACATGGAAACAACACAAATTTTCATTAAAAATTAATGGATTGAAAAATTGTGACATATTCACACTCAGGAGTATTCAGGAGCAATGATTTAGAAAAATACTATATAACATGAAAAAGGTTGTAGAGTATTATGCTGGGTGAACTCAGTCTCATAAGGACATATACTGCATAAGACCATCATTGTGAAAATAGAAGGATGGTTAGTAGGATGTGTACAATTGTCCAAAGGGAAAGGAAAGAGGAAAGTGGGATGAGGGTAGGAAGAAGGGAAAATCATGAGGTGTCACAGAGTTTGGTGGATGGAGGGAAAAGATGAAGTAATTAGAAGAGATCTCGTGGAAACCTGAAAAGATGAAGTAATAGTGTGCATTGATCAATTGTGATTAATTTTATAAAACACAATTTATGGGAATAGTTGTATGAAACAAAATGTGAATGAAGGAATGTGTGAAACACAATGTATAGGAATGAAATACAATATACACACCTTTTATATGCATGCCAATATAAAATAAAAATAAATTTTAAGGAAATTACTGATGTTTCATAAGAAAGTATTTCCTAAGGTGTTGGAACATTTACTGCTTAAAATTGCTTTGGCTGCTAAAAATCTATTTGCAAAGGTCTCTGAAATAATAATTTATTTTCTGCAAAAATGTTATCTTTAACATAATTACACATTCCATGTTTTAAAGGTACTGTAATTTCTCATTTGTTTCAGTGCATTTGATTAAGAATATATAAAATAATTAATTTGTAATATTAGACAGTAATTCAATCATTAGTTTCTATTGCTATTTGTAAGAATTAATTTGACCTCTCAAGTTCCTGTGCTTAAATTTATTTTTCTGTTTTCCTTCTTTTTATTTTACAATAGTTTCTTTGTCTTTTTCCCTTTGTGTCTTTAGTATATTTAATTCATTTTGTATTTCCTTTCTAGGTATTCCTGTGATCACAGGAGTTCGCCACTAGACATTTAAAAAATAAAAAAAATTAAAAACAAAGATCAGTGTCCATCTATAGTTAGTGTAACTCATAAAACTACGACTTAAATCATTGCTATGAAGTCAGAACTGAATTATATCTGACCCTACAACAAGTTTTTAGAGGCTTTAAATCATACAGAAAGAGAAGACGTAGAGCTCTGTGCTGACAGCAAAAATTATCCATTGCTTGTGAGGAGAAAGAACTGAGTTGCCCCTGGGGTTTTAGGTGCCTCTATATGTGAGTCTTTGCCTCTGTGGCCATCGGGATCAATTCTTTTCCTGTAATCCTTATTTTTTGTCCAGTTTGAGATGCATAGCTAGTAATCAGAAAGGCTATGGTCTCAATTAGATGTGCCTTAGTCCTAAAACAGATATAACTACTCCTAAAAAATTTGGAAAGGTCCCCTACTGCAGAATTTCCCAGTGCATCGCATCTCCTTATTTCCTGACTGTATTCTGTCTCCATACCTTTTCAGTCTGTATGCAGAACAGATCATCCGAGAGATACTGGGCTGTATGAAGAGGAATGTGGCATCAGGATTGGTGGAAGAGTCATCAACAACCTGCGTTATGCAGATGACACAACTCTGCTTGCTGAAACTGAGGAGGACCTGAAGCACTTGCTGCAGAAGTTCAAGAACTACAGCCTCCTCTGTTTATTGGAGCTCAATGTCAAGAAAACAAAGGTTCTCACCACTGGGCAAATCGGCAGCATCAGTATGAATGGTGAAGAGATTGAGATTGTTCACAGCTTTAGTTTGCTTGGCTCCACAATCAATACTCTTGGCACCAGTATCCAGGAAATCAAGAGATGAATTGCATTGGGAAAGTCAGCTGTGAGGGACTTCTCTAGAGTACTGAAGAGCAATGATGTCAGGGTGGGGACTAAGGTGCGCCTGATCCGGGCTATAGTCTTTGCAATTACATGCTATGCATCAGAGAGTTGGACAGTGGATAGGGTTGATAGAAAGAGAATTGATGCCTTTGAGCTGTGGTGCTGGAGAAGAGTGTTGAATATACCATGGACTTCAAGGAGAACAAACAGGTTTGTCCTGGAGAAGGTGAAGCCAGAATGCCCCTTGGAGTCAAGGATTCTGAAGCTTCATCTGACACCCTTTGGGCATGTTACAAGGAGGGATTGGTCCTTGGAGAGAGACATCATGTTTGGCAGAGTGGAGGGGCGGTAAAGGAGAGGAAGACCTTAAATGAGATGGATCAATTCTGTGACTGGAGCAGTGGGCATAAGTGTGTTTGAGATGGCTAGGTTGGCACAGGATAGAAGAGTGTTTAGAGCTCTTGTACATAGGGTCACTATGAGTTGCAAATGACTTTATGGCATATAACAACAATAACAACAATTTCCTGACTGCTCATACCAGGGATATTAATAGTGGATCCAAGCAAGATGAAGCTGTTGATAGTTTCAATCTCCTCTCCATTCACCATGAAACTATCTATTGGTCCAGTGGTATGAATCTTTGTTTTCTTGATATTGAGACACAATCTTGACTATGAACAGCTATAATTGGATAAATTATAAAACTTAGAAGAAATGGACAAATTCCTTGAAGCTCATGCCCTACTCAAATTGACATGATCATATGTAGAACTCTTGTACAGACCCATCACAAAAGAAGACATTAAGCAGGTCATAAAAAGACTCCCTCACAAAAAAAGTCCTGGACCTGATGGCTTCACAGCTGAATTCTACAAAACATTTTGAGAAGATTTAACATGAATTCTACTAAAATTATTTTAAAATATAGAGAAATAAAGAACACTCCCAGAGACATTCTATGAAGCAAGCATAATCCTGACACCTAAACCAGGCAAAGATACTACCAAAAAGATACTACAGACCAATATCTCTCATGAACATAGATGGAAAAATCCTTAAAATACTAGCAAATATAATCCAAAAGCACATAAAAAATAATTCATCATGACGAAGTGGGATTCATAACAGGTATGCAAAGATGGTTTAACATAATAAAAATAATAAAAATAAAGCAAAACATTAACAAAACAAATAACAAGAGCTTTATTATCCTAGCAATTGATGCAGAAAAAGTATTAGACAAAACCTAACACTCTTCCTGATTGAGACACTCAGAAAAATTAGAATAGAAGGGAATTTCCTCAACCTAGTCAAAAGTATATATGTAAAACTTAGAGCCAATATCATTCTCAATGGAGAAAGACTAAAAAATTTTTCTTTATGAACAGGGACAAGACAAGGATGTCCACTGTTGCCACTACTATTCAATATTATATTGGAAGTATTTGCTAAACAATATGACAAGAGAAAGAAATAAAAGGCATCCCAATCAGCAAAGAGGTGGTTAAACTGTTTCTCTATGCAGATGATATGACAATATACACAGAAAAGCCCAAGGACACAACAAAAAAACTATTAGAGTGGGTTCATCAATTTAGTAGAGTGACAGGATAAAAATTGTTATCAAAGAATTGGTAGGATTCTTCTACAGTGAAAAAGAGAACTCAGAGGAGGAAACCAAGAAAGCCATACTATTTACAACAGCCAACCACAAATTGAGATACTTGGGAGTGAACCTAGCTAGAGGCACAAAAGACCTATACGAATAAAACTACAAAACATGTTTGCAAGACACAATAAAAGACCTAAATAAATGGTAAATGTTTCCTGTTCTTCGATAGGAAAACTCAATATTGTGACAACTACAATCCTACCAAAAACAATCTGCAAGTTCAACATAATGCCAAAACATATACCTAATTCATTTTTCAAAATCAAAAGGGAAATTTTCAAGTGTATTTGCGGAGGAAAGAGACTCCAAATAAGAAAGGTACTTCTGAAAACCAAAAATGAAATGGGAGGCATAACGTTCCCTGACCTCAAAACCTACTACGCAGCAGTAGTAACCAAAACCACATGGTATTATTACAATGACAGGCACATAGACAAGTGCAACAGAATTGTGAACCCAGAAATGGAACCATCTATCTACGGTCAACTTATATACAAGACAGAAATAAATCCTATCAATTTGGAAATGACAACATCTTTAACAAATGATGGTGGCAGAACTGGACAGCTACCTGCTGAATGAAGAAACAAGATCCATGCTTCACACCATACACAAAAATCAACACAAGGTGGATTAAAGACCGCAGAATAAAGTGCAAAACCATAAAGCTCATAAGAGACAAATTGGGACCAAGCTTAGAAGGCTTAGTCTATGGTATAAAGGAACTACTAAACACAGCCAGAAGTGCTTAATCTGAAGAGGATAAAATTGATAAATGAGACCTTCTAAAGATTAAATCTCTGTGCTCTTAAAACACTTTTTCCAACAGGATAAAAAGAAAACCTACCAACTGGGAAGAAACATTTGGAAATACCAAGTTCACATTTTGAAAATTTACAGAATCCCACAGGGCCTCCAGAAGAAAAAGACTGATAACCCAATTACGAAATGAGCAAAAGGCATGGAAGGAGTTTTCACAGAGGAGGACACTCAGATTGCCAACAGAATATGAAGAAGTGCTCTAAATGACTGGCAATAAGAGAGATGCAAATCAAAACTACAATGAGATACCATCTTACCACTGTGGCAGCGGCAAAGTTTAGTAGAAAAGCAAGTAATAAACATTGGAAAGGATGTGGCAAGATAAGAATTTTTATACATTTTTGGTGGGGGCACTCTGGAAGACAGTTTGGTGTTTCCTCAAAAAGCTGAACATAGAAATTCCATATGACCCAGAATAAGAACTGAGGCACAATGACTTGTAAAACAATGTTCATAGCAACATTATTCACCATAGCAAGAACATGGAAACAGCCCAAATGTCCAACCACAATGGAATGAATTGAAGTCACTACCAAACAAATAAGGCCCCAGAAATCAATGAGATAACAATTGACTTGTTTCAATTAACAGATGCAGCCTTGCATGTGCTCACCAAGGTAGGCCAAAACTTTGAAGGACAGCTGTCTGGCCAAAGGATTGGAAGAGGTTCATATTTGTTCCCATTTCCAAGAAAGGAGATCTAAAATAATGTAGAAGCTATCTAACATATCATTAATATCATTTGGAAACAGAATAATTCTGAACATCATTCAAAAATGGTTAGAACTGTATATAATAGAGAATTGCTAGAAATTCAAGCATGATTTGGAATATAGCATGGCACCAGGGATATTATTGCTTATGTCAGATGGATCCTGACTAAAGTTGTTGTTATGTGCAGTTGAATTGCCTGAGACTCATAGCTATCCTATGTAGAACAGCTCTAAACTCTGCCCTAACCTGTGCCAATCTCACCATCTCTGACACACCTACCTCCATTACCCCAGTTACTGAATCAATCCATCTCATTGAGGGTCTTCTCTCCTGCACTGTCCCTCCACCCTCCCAAGCATGATATCCCTCTCCAAGGACTGGTTTCTCCTTGCAACATGTCAAAAGTTTGTCAGATGAAGCTTCATAATTCTTGTCTCCAAGAAGGAGGTTGGCTTCACCCTCTTCAGGACAAACCTGTTTGCTTTGTTAGAAGTCCATGGTATGTATATTCAATACTCTTCTCCGCCACCACAGCTCACAAATATCAATTCTCTTTCTATCATCCATAGCCATTGTCCAGCTCTCTGATACATAGCAAGTGGTTGCAAAGACCATGGCATGTATCAGGCACACCTTAGTCTCCAGACTGACATCTTTATACTTTAGCACCTTTAGAGAGTTCTGTAACTGCAGACTTTCACATTGCAATATGTCTTTTAATTTCCTGGCTGCTGGTGCCAAGAGTGTTGACTATGGAGCCAAACAAACCAAAACTGTGAATAATCTCAATCTCTTCACCATCTATTTTGATGCTATCAATTGGCACAGTGGTTAGAATCTTTGTCTTCTTGATATTGAATTCAAACCATACTGAAGACTGCAGTCCCTGACCTTCCACAGTAAGTGCTTCAAGTCTTCCTCAATTTCAGTAAGCAGGGTTGTATCATCTGCGTAACACATATTGTTGATGATTCTTCCTCCAATCCTATGCCACATTTCTTCTCATAAAGCCCAGTCTCTGGATAATCTGTTCTGCATAAATATTGAAAAGGTATGGAGACAGGACACAGCCCTGGCATACACCCTTCACAATTTTGAACCATGCAGTGTTTCCCTGCTCTCTTCTGACGACTGCGGCCTGGTCCAAGTCTAGGTTTTGTATTGACACAATCAAGTGTTCTGGGATTCCCATTCTTCTCAGAGTTAGCCACAGTTTGTTATGATCCACACTGTCAAATGCCTTTGCATAATCAGTGAAACAAAGATAGACATTCTTCTGCGTCTCCTTGCTTTCAGCCGAGATCCATCTAACATTAGCTACAATATCCCTAGTACCATGAACCCATCTAAACTCAGCCTGAACTTCTGGTAGTTCTCTGTTGATGTGCTGTTCCAGTCATTTTTGGATAATCATCAGCAGAATCTTGCTCGCATGTGATATTAAGCATATTGTTCGATAATTTCCACACTCTGTTGGGTCTTCTTTCTTTGGAATGGGAACAAATATAGATCTCTTCCAGTCAGTTGGCCAGGTGGTTATTCTCCAGATCTCTTGGTACAACCGGGTGTGAACATCCAGGGCAGCATCTGTTAGCTGAAATATGTCAATTGGTATACCATTACTTCCTGAGGCCTGATTCTTAGCCAATTCTTTCAAAGCATCCTGAACTTCATCTTTAATCACCATAGGCTCTTGCTCATATTTTGTTTCATTGAATTCTTCTGCATCTGCCAATTCCTTTTGGTATAATGACTCTGTGTACTCTTTCCATCTTCATTTACTATTTGCAGGATCACTCAATATTCTGCCAAAAGCATCCTTAATTATTGCAACTCAAGGCTTGAATTTCCTCTTCAGTTACTTGAGCTTATGGAACTCTGAGCTAGTTCAACCTCTTTGATTTTCTGACTCCAGCTCTTTGCACGTTAGAGAATACCAGAAGAATGTCTATTTGTGCTTTATTGACAATGTTAAAGCATTTGACTCTGTAGATCGTAACAAGTTGTGGCTGACTTTCAGAAGAATAGGAATCTCAGAGAACTTACTTTGCTCATGTAAAACCTGGACCTGGAGGATGTTGTGCAAACAGAGCAGGGAAACACTGTATGGTTTAAAATTAAGAAGGAAATGTGTCAGGATTGTGTTCTCTCTCCATACCCATTCAATCTGTATGCTGAGCAAATTATTCAAGAATCTGGGCTCTATGAAGAGGAATGTGGCACCAGAATCAGAGAGAAATTCATCAATAACCTGTGCTATGAAGATGACTCAGCATTGGTTGGTGAAAGTAAGGAGGACTTGAAGCACTTGTTGTAGAAGAAAAAGAAATGCAGCCTTCTGTATGGATTGCCTTTGAATGTCAAGAAAACAAAAAAATTCTTACCATTGGACTTATAGGCAGCATCATGATGGATGGAGAAGAGATTGAAACTGTCAACAACTTCACCTTACTTGGATTCACAGTTAACACACTTGATATCAGCAGTCAGTAAATAAGGAGACACATTGAACCAGGAAAATCTGCAGTTAGGGACCTCTCCAAATTATTGAGGAAAAATGATGCCAGTTTGAGGACTAAAGTGTGAAAGTGTGCCTGATTCAGGCCATGGTCTTTCTGATCACTTGTTATGCATCTTATAATTGAACAATGATTAGGGATGACAGAAGAAGAATTGATGCCCTTGAACTGTGGTGTTGAAGAAGAACACTAAACATTCCATGGAGGGCCAAAAGTACAAACAAATATGTCTTGGAGAGGGTACAGCTGGAGTGATATTTGGAGGCAAAGATGACAAGGGTTTGCCTCACATACTTCAGGCATGTTGCTAGAAGAGGTTATTCCTTGGAGAGGGACATGATGTTAGGAAGCGTAGAACATTGTCTAAGCAAAGAAAGACCCTCAGCCAGGTGGACTGACATGGTGACTCTCACAGTGGGTTCTAGTATATCAGGAAGAATGAGGATGGCACAGGATAGGATGAGGTTCAAATCATTTCTTAATAAGATCATTATGAATCATACTCAGTGACACCTAACAACAACATTTTTTAAAGGTATTATATACATACATGAGGAGAAGTGTGCCATCAGGATTGGTGGACCATCTATTAACAAACTGTGTTATGCAGATGACACAACCCTGCTTACCGAAACTGAGAGGACCTCATGCACTTGCTGTAGAAGGTCAAGGACTGCAGCCTTCAGTATGGACTGAGGCTCAATGTCAAGAAGACAGAGTCTCACCACTGGACCAATTGGTAGCATCAGGATGGATGGCGAAGAGATTGAGATTGTTCACAGCTTCAGTTTGCTCAGCTCCACAGTCAACACTCTTGGCACCAGCAGCCAGGAAATAAAAAAACGTATTGCGATGGGAAAGTCTGCTGTTAGGGACCTCTCTAAAGTACTCAAGAGCAACGGTGTCTCTCTGGAGACTAAGGTGCGCCTGATACAGGCCATGATCTTTGCAATCACTTGTTATGAATCAGAGAGTTGGACAATGACTAGGGAGTTTAGAAGGAGAATTGACACCTTCGAGCTGTGGTGCTGGAGAAGAGTATTGAATGTTCCATGGACTGCCAAGAAAACAAAAAGATCCATCCTAGAGAGGGTTAAACCAGACTATTCCTTGGAGGCAAGGATTTTGGGGCTTTGTCTGACATACTTTGGACGTGTTGTAAGGAGAGACAGGTCCTTGGAGAGGGACATCATGCTTTGTAGGGTAGAGGGACAGCGCAGGAGGGGAAGACCCTCTATGAGGTGGATCGATTCAGTGACTGGGGTAATCGGGATGGGTGTGTCAGAGGCCATGAGATTGGCACAGGAAAGAGCAGGGTTTAGGGATATTGTACATAGGGTCGCTATGAGTTGCAAACAACTCGACGACACATAACAACAACAACGACAACAACAACATTATATGCAAGTAATAATACTGAAGATCCTTAAAAAAGAACTAGAACTGCCTTTTGACAGTGACCTACCAGTATTTCATCCCAGATATAAAAGAGGCCATAGCACCAATGTTATAATTTCTGATATCAAATAAACCCTAGCTGAAAGCAGAAAATACCAGAAGAAAGCCTGTGTTTTACTGCAGATATTTGACTGCGTGGATAACAATAAACTGTGGCTAGAACAAAGCTATAGCAACTTTCTCGTCACAATCAAATATCTTGTGGAGAGGAGCTGCTGGACCTGAGGGCTGAATATCATAGTCTTTGGAACATCAATCTCAAATATCATAGAATAGTTCATAAAGACACCATTCTACATTCAACTTTATAAGTAGGACTAGCCTCTTGATCTTCCCCAATCCAGAACAAAGGAATATGAAGAAAATAAAAGTTGAATTAAAACAATTGACCTAATGAAAGAGCAGACCACCTAAACCTCAGCCTCCAATTCCTTGAGTCTAGAAAAACTAGATGGTGCCCATTTTCCCAAAGTTACCTTTCTTATTGAAATCACAGTATAAGGTCTTCATTAGAGTATGGGAAATGTGAAACACAAAAATAATTTTACAAGGGCCAACATATGACACTTAGTTATACTTCAAAACTAGACTTAAAATCACATCCATAAGTCAGCTCCCAGTCAAATAAGTTGCAGGTGTACAAGAAACGTAATAACACTAAGAACTATACACTTCTCAGAACAATCAATCATTGGGGACCAAAAGACCAACATTTGCTCAGAAGACAAGAAAAGTCCTTGAAAAAGTGATGAAAGTGGAACCACAGAAGTAAGCATGAATAGTGTGACATTTTGAGGATTGAAATAAATGTTGCAAAGCAAAATGGACAGGTATTGTTGAATAGAAAGCTAATTTATTCTAAACTTTCAACCAAAGCACAATTTAAAAAGAAAAACAAACAACAAACAGTCTCTCTACTTCCAAGAATGTCCTTATGCATACAATCTGTTAATATGACTACTTTTCATATATATGCATCAATAACAAAAGCCAAAGAGGAGAAAATTGATAATTTCTACCTACTTTGTACATATTAACTGTGGCAATGGAATCAAGTGTGTCAGAGATAGTGAGATTGGCTCAGGATAGGGCAAGGTTTGTCCATAAAGTCACTATGAGTCATAATTGACGTGTTGGCACATAACACCACCACCAATAACAACCAACTTTTGTAATACAAAATTGACAAAAGAGGCAGTCAAGATTCACTAGTAATTATTGATAACTGGAATGAAAAGAAATTGAAATAATGTGGAAGGAATGGTAGATGGAAATGATGCTGGAGACTGAATGAATTGTACTTGACAGCACCTAAAAACAGCATCTAAGAGATCTGTAACTCTAACAAGTTACTGTTCTGCAATCATCACTTTCAATAGATCTTCAAAACATTTATAATCTGCCATGTTTTACTACTGTCCAAACAAAATAAATAATTGGTGATAAATCAGTTCTGACTCTGCTCAGGGAATAGCTAGTGGATTAAAACTGCTGAACTTATTGTTACCAACCCAATGCAATATTCATTGAAACGTCAAAGCTCATTTTACTGTGCTACTTGTGTGGGGACCAACTCATAGCTGTCTTTCCAACAAGTCTTCATAGGTAGTAAGAGCATTCCTCATCCTTCTCTCATAGAGCAGCTGGTAGATTTGAACCAAATACCTTTGTGTTGGCAGTGGAATTCCTTACCACTAAGTCACAAGAGCTTTGTGCTGTGTCACTAGGAATTCTAAATTTTTATTACCATGTGGCATAATGTGCAACATTTTGGGCTCTTCTGACAGGATTGTACTTGATAGCAGTGGGTTTGATTCTGTTGGGCCTATTAAAGTATTATTTCTAGTTTGTACTCAATTGGTTCAATGCAAATATTACTGTAACATCCTCTAGACCACATCCAGCTAGCACTGGATCAGCACTGAATAGTTTATTGAAGTAATGAGATATTATCAAACCACACTAGTTCTCCTAATGCTAGTTCTCTCAGTAAATCATTTCCTTTTGTCATGTAAGTCGAAGAGCCACTAAATAAGCAAAACCTGATATCACGGCCCTTCAAAATAAGTTCTAAATCCTATTTATCTCTTTAGTTTTACTTTTTTCTCAATTACAGCTAGAACCCTTTTCATTAACAGTGTCTGTGTTATTATATTGGCTCCTTACTTCTCTTATATTTCTCATTTTCTTCTTGAAGGTCTATAGGCTATACTTTTGCAAATAAAAATTCATCCTGAATAACACACTTTGTTGAATTAATGAACTACTCACACATTTATTGCTAAAATTTTGAAATTACTATGGAATTTGCAGACTACCATTGTAGACTGTTTATGCAAAATTAATCAGCAATGGCTCGCTGCTAAAGTTATTGTCTTATTAGTGAGCACTGGTGGTTTAGTGATGAGGAATTGCACTTCCAACTCAAAGTAATTGGCACATAAAAATAAAGAGCAGTTAGTAAACAGCATAAGCGACTCAAGTACTTACTAAAACACATCCAAAACACAAAGCAGCTATGACACCTGTGGTTGAGAGATGGTCATGAGATATATCAAACCACATGAGGTAACTAACTAAAACAAGACAAAACAAAAAACCACAAAAACCCTCCTGCAATCCTAAAGGTACGAGGTTCAAATCCACCACATGCTTTGATGGAGAAGGAGGGAGAGAAAGCTAATATTCCATTTGGCTTAAATTACACAGACTCAACAGTGAATCACTTCAATTTAATAGTACCTCTGCCATGTATTCATGCAACACCACTCTCTCTTAGTTTTTCATTTCCTGCATACTTTATCATATTAGATTCAAAGTGGACCATGCCGTTACATTTAATTTCACTAATGTTGATCTTCATGCATTCCATTTAATTTTTGACAATTTCCAGTTTTCCTATAGTCTCGGTACATTTCACATTCTGAATATCCAGGAGGCTGGGCTCTATGAGGATAAATGTGGGGTCAAGATTAGTGGAAGATCTATCAATAAATTGCGTTATGCAGATGACACACAACCTTGCTTGCTGAAATTGAGGAGGACCTGAAGCGCTTGCTGCAGAGGGCCAAGGACTGCAGCCTCAAATATGGATTGAGGCTTAATGTCAGGAAGACATAGATTCTCACCACTGGACCAATTGACAGCATCAGGATGGATGGTGAAGAGATTGATTGAGATTGTTCACAACTTTAGTTAGCTTGGCTCCACAGTCAACACTCTTGGCACCAGTAGCCAGGAAATTAAAAGACGTATTGCGATGGGAAAGTCTGCTGTTAGGGACCTTTCCAAAGTTCTGAAGATCAATGATGTCTCTCAGGAGACTAAGGTGTGTCTGACACATGCCATGGTCTTTGCAATCACTTGTTATGCATTGTCATGCATCAGAGAGTTAGACAATGATTAAAGAAGATAGAAGGAGAATTGATGCCTTTGGGCTGTGGTGCTGGAGAAGAGTGTTGAGGACTGTTAGGAAAACAATAGATTCATCCTAGAGAGGGTTAAACCGGACGACTCCTTGGAGGAAAGGATTCTGAGGCTTCGTCCAACATACTTTGGACATATTGTAAGGAGGAACAGGTCCTTGGAGAGGGATATCATGCTTGGGAGGGTGGAAGGATAGTGCAGGAGAGGAAGACCCTCTATGAGGTGGATTGATTCAGTGACTGGGGTAATCGGGATGGGTGTGTTGGAGACAGTGCGATTGGCACAGGACAGAGAAGTTTAGGGCTGTTGTACATAAGGTCTCTATGAGTTGCAAGTGACTCGATGGCACATAACAACAAAAACAACAATTATTAATGGTTGTTTACACCTGTTTCTCCTAATTTTTGAATACTTTCCCATTTGAGCTCTACCTCTAATACTATAGTTATCATACTTCTCTGTTGTTGATAGGATTTTCAAAGTCCTGTTGTTTCAAAAGTTAATGGCAAGTCATTCTTCCTAGTCTATCTTAATCTAGGAGCTCTGCTACAACCTGTTTACCATGGGTGGCTTTTCTTGGCATTTGACACATCACTGACACAGTTTTCAGCATCATAGCAATCCACACCTTACACAACCAGTACAACAGACTGACATATAAGTGTAATGATGAAAGCAAACAGTAAACAAGTATATATGGATATATACACCAACCTATAAAATAGTTGACAGCATGCAAATTAATCCCTGATATAACAAATTGACAGATAGGTGCTGCACCTCTAACAGCAAATCATAAATATAATTAAGCATACAAACATTGTTGTGCACCACACCCTTTCATGTCTCCAACTGAGGCTCATGGTGGCACAGAAGGATGAGGTCCTAGATGTGGATATTTTGCCCAGATAGTGACTTCTCTGGATCTTTGGTGTTGGTACTTGGTACAGGCACGTGGTTATGGTATGGCTGCCTTCCTTGATTCCCAGAAATATGTACTCTGGACCTAACCAGGTCTCAGAACCCAATTTGGATCTGACTAGAGTGTAGCTGGTTTCTTAGGTGCCTACAAAGAACATTTGCTGCAGAAGAGCAAAGACTACAGCCTTCAGTATAGATTACATTTAAATATCAAGAAGACAAAATTCCTCACCATCGGACCAGTGGGGATGTTCATGATAAATGGAGAAAAAATTGAAACTGACAATGATTTTGTCATACTTAGATCCATAATCAACACCCTTGGTAGCAGCAGTCAGGAAATAAGGAGACATATTACAATCATAGTCAATTTTTTAATGATATAAAATATAATGCATACAAATGATTATATGAAGCATGATGTACATGAAAAAACCAAAATGTAAATAAATGTTTAAATAAAAAAGGTCATTTAAAACAATATGGAAATTATAAAATAACAAGAGCTATGTTAAGTTTCAACTCTTGCTTTCAACATTTACTGAAACTATGCACATTATATTATTAAGTTAATTTGTAGTAAAAAATACAGAGTAGAGAATGTAGTTTGTTTTAAAAGAAATTTATTGTTAAAACGTAGAAGCAATTACCATATTTGGTTTTTCCATTTCAAAATGGGTATTTTACTACACACACACACACACACAATTTTTCTTAAAATAGAATTTTAGCTTTCCTTCAGTATTTGAAGAAAAAATTGTACAATATTTCACAGGAGTAATGAAAATTTTACACAAAATAACATATTAGTTGTTACTTTAGAATTGTAGTCTTACTAATTGTTGTTGTTATGTGACATGGTATTGGAACTGACGCTTAGCTGACCCTTCAGAGGGTTTTCAAAGGCATTTAATCACATTGAAAGAGATTGCCAATCCTTCCTTCATGGAACAGCTAGTGGGTATGAGCTGAAAGTTTTTAGGATTTCAGTGCAGCTACTTACAACTAAAAAATTGTAAATATTTAGTTATTTATAAAGTTTAAGGTTTTTTGATAGACATTAAATAATAGATACTAATATGTACTCCTAAGACTTGAAAGAAGTTATTTTCTCATAGATAATAAAACTTCCACACATTAAAATACCACCAGTCGTCATATGTATATATAAATCTACATATTTTACATGAAAAAAGAGACCTTAATTTTAATTTTCAGCATTTCTATAATGAACTAGATAATGCTCATAGTCAAATCCCTTATCTGGGATTATTGACTTAATTTGTAGTCAAGAGTATCTGCTAAAATTCACTCCCTTGCTACTGCAAAATATATATTGATTAATGATATGTCCCAGAGAGATCTGAAATAATACTTCCATAAGGCATATTATCTAAACATTAAGCAAGTGAGGATGAAACTCCCCCTATATTTTTGAATATTTGCTTTGTTGTTATTAGGTGCAATTTAGTCAAGTACTACTCATAGTGACCCTATAAACAGATCTGAACTTTGTCCTATCCAGTTCAATCCTCACAATATCTGACACACACCAGGTCGTTGTTATATCTTCATCTCCTTCACCGTCCCCTGATTGCTGTCTGTTACGTAAGGGAACTCTGGTAGCGTAGTCATAAAAAAGCTATGCTGAAATCCAGGAGGAATGAGATTTGAATCAACCAGCTTCTCTGTGGAAGAAGAAAGGACATTCTTCTCCCAAGTAACTGCCTTCCTCTGAAAACACCCTGGAGGATTAGTGATGAGTCAGTTCTGACTTGATGGCACACAACAACAATAGCAACATGTGTTAACTAAAGAATGATATGTTTATTTGAAAACAAATGAAATCCTAATTGAGAATATATACTAGTTACATTCACTAAGAACAAAACAATGCTCGTAATGTAATGTCATTTCAAGGAAGTGCAAACTGTTTAGAAATGTTGGTATTGTTGTTATGTGCCACCAAGTTGCTTACAACTCAGAGCCACCCTCTGTACAACAGCTCTGAACGCTGCTCTATATTGAACCAACCTCATTGTCTCTGACACACCTAGCTTCATTAACCCAGATACTGAGTCAATCCATCTCATCCAGCTTCTTCCTCTCTTATGCTGTTCCTCCACCATTCCAAGCATGATGTTCCTCTCCAAGGACTTGTCCCTCCTTGCAATATGCCCAAAGTGTGTCAGATGAAGCTTCAAAATACTTGCCTGTGAGGAGAAGCCTGAGCTCACTCTCTCCAGGATGAAACTGTTTGTGTTCCTAGCAGTCCGTGGTTTTTATTCAATACTCTTCTCCAGCACCACAGCTCAAAGATATATCAATCTTTCTGTCATCTTTAGTCATTGTCCAGCTCTGTGATGCATAGAAAGTAGTTGTGAAGACCATGGCCTGGATCAGGTGTACCTTAGTCTCTAGACTGACATTATTATTGCTCTTCAGTGCTCTTGAGAGGTCCCTGAGAGCAGATTTTCTCAGTGAAACTCATCTTTTTATTTCCTGGCTGCTGGTACCAAGAGTGTTGATTGTGGAGTCAAGAAAGCTGAAGTTGTTAACAATTTCAGTCCCTTCAACATCTATCATGTTGTTGTCAACTGGTCCAGTGGTGAGAATCTTTGTTTTCTTGATGTTGAGCTTTAATCCATATTGAAAGTTGCAGACCTTGACCTTCTGCAGTAAATGCCTCAGGTCCTCCTGAGTTTCAGCAAACAAAGTTGTGTAATCTGCATAAAACAGGTTGTTGATTAGTCTTCCTCCAATTTTGGTGTGACATTCCTCATCATAGAGCCCAGCCTCCCAGATGATCTGTTCTGCATGTAGATTGAAAGGTGTGGAGATCAGACACATCCCTGGCATACACCTTTCCCAATTTTGAAACATTTAGTGTCTCCTTGCTCTGTTTTGTCCACTGCCTTCTGGTCCAAGTATAGATGTTGCATAAGCACAATCAAGTGTTCTAGAATTCCCATTCTTCTCAAAGTTAGCCACAGTTTGCTGTGATCCACACAGTCAAATGCCTTTTCATAGTCAACAAAATACAGATAGACATTCCTCTGGTACTCCCTACTTTCAGGCAAGTTCCATCTAACATTAGCTAAAATATCCCTATTGTATGGCCTCTTCTAAATCCAGCCTGTACATCTTGCAGTTCTCTGTTAGTGTGCTGTTCCAGTTGTTTGTTTGGATAATAAATAGGAAGGCATTAGATGAGTTAGCAAAGTCTGTTGTCAGGATCCTCTTCCAAGTGTTCAAGAACAACGATGCCATTCTAGAGACTAAAGTGCTCCTGATCCACGTCATGGTCTTTGTTGTTACTTGCTATGCATCACAAAGCTGGATAATGAATATAGATGACAGAACAAGAATTCATGCCTTTGAATTGTGGTGCTGGAAAAGAGTATTGAACATATCATGGACTGCCAATAAAACAAACACTTCCGTTCTTTCTGGAGAGGAGGAAACCAAATTTATTCTTGGGGGAGAGGATTTTGAAACTGTTTTACATATTTTGAGCATATTGCCAGGAGAGACCAGTGCTTGGAAAAGCACACAATGTTTATAAGGGTGGAAGGACAACACAGGAGAGGAATATTCTTGGTGAATAGGATTGACACCTATAACTAGGTTAGTGGGGGCAGTTGAGTTGGTGATAGTGAGATTAGCTCAGGATAGGATGGGGTTCAGAGTTGTGGTACATAGAGAGGATTGTTATGAGCCACAGGCGACTTGATGGCACATATCAACAACAGAGGAAATTCACTTTATACTCCTTTTTTTTTTTACAATTCCAAGATGTATGTATGAATTTTAAAGATAGCTTCATCTTGGATTTCTATGTAATATTTAGTTTATTAATAAATTCAACATATTTTATTTGCCTGACTACATCTACATATAGCCTACACGATCACTGTCATTGTGTATTTTTGAGTCAGATTTAACCCATAGCAAAAATGGCATCAGAGGATATTCTTCATCTTTCATCTTTCTCCTGTGGTGCAGTTGGCGGATTCGGACTATTTATCTTTGCATTGGTAGTTCAATTCTTTACCACTAAGCCACATTTAATACACATGCAAGCACACACACATATCCATAAAGAGATATATACACACCACACACATACACACACACACACACACGCATATCCATCAGTATATATACACACACCCACACACACATATCCATAAATATATATAAACCACACACACATATCCATAAATATATACACACACCCCCACACACATATCCATAAATATATATACAACACACACATATACATAAATATATATACACACAACACACACACATATTCATAAATATATATACACCACACACACATATCCATAAATATGTATACACACACACCCCACATATCCATAAATATATATACACCACACACACACACACATATCCATAAATATATATACACCACACACACACACATATCCATAAATACATATACACACACGCCCCCCCATACACATATCCATAAATATATATACACCACACACACATATCCATAAATACATATACACACACCACACACACACACACACATATCCATAAATATATATATACCACACACGAACACACATATCCATAAATATATATACACCACACACACATATCCATAAATACATATACACACACCACACATACACATATCCATAAATATATATATACCACACACACGAACACACATATCCATAAATATATATACACCACACACACATATCCATAAATATATATACACACACACCCCACACACACATGTTGTTGTTGTTGTTGTTGTTGTTATGTGCCATCGAGTCGTTTGCGACTCATAGCGACCCTATGTACAACAGCCCTTAAACCGTGCTCTATCCTGTGCCAATCTCATTGTCCCTGACAAACCCATCCCGAGTAACCCAGTCACTGAATCAATTCACCTTACAGAGGGTCTGCCCCTCCTGCGCTGTCCCTCCGCTCTTCCCAGCATGATGTCCCTCTCCAAAGACCTGTC